>NC_134397.1:204396245-204647114 GCF_050003625.1 Haematobia irritans | reverse complement strand
AATCGACTTCAAATGTGGCACAAGTATGTGTTTTGGTTCAGAATAGAACCCTATTGATTTTGGAAGAAATCGGTTCAGATTTAGATATAGCTCCCATATATATATATATATATATATATATATATATATATATATATATATATATATATATATATATATATATATATATATATATATATATATATATATTATATATATATATATATATATATATATATATATATATATATATATATATATATATATATATATATATATATATATATATATATATATATATATATATATATATATTTCGCCCGATATGGACTTATTTGGCCCCAGAAGCCACCGTGAACACATTTTTGTAATCAAAGTCTAGATCGCAGTTTTAGTCCAATCGACTTCAAATGTGGCACAAGTATGTGCCATATATATATATATATATATATATATATATATATATATATATATATATATATATATATATATATATATATATATATATATATATATATATATATATATATATATATATATATATATATATATATATATATATATATATATATATATTTCGCCCGATATGGACTTATTTGGCCCCAGAAGCCTGAGTTTTACACTAATGCTTAAAATTTTGCACAAGAAGAACAATTATATACTATAGTCAAGTGCGCCAAATTTTATTGAAATCGGTTAAGATTTAGATACAGCTCCCATATATAGCTTTCGCCCGATATGGACTAATACGGTCCCAGAAGACAGCTTTTCCCCAATTTGGTTGAAATTTTGCACTAGGAGTACAATTAATAGTGCAGTTAAGTGTGCAAAATTTGATTGAAATCGGTTCAGATTTAGATATAGCTCCCATATATAGCTTTCGCCCGATTTACACTCATATGACCACAGAGGCGAATTTTTTGCTCCGATTTAGTTGAAATATTGCACAGGGAGTAGAATTAACATTGTAGCTATGCGTGCCAAATTTGGTTGAAATCGGTTCAGATTTAGATATAGCTCCCATATATAGCTTTCGCCCGATTTACACTCATATGACCACAGAGGCCAATTTTTAACTCCGATTTAGTTAAAATTTTGCACAGGGAGTAGAATTAGCATTGTTGCTATGCGTGTCAAATTTGGTTGAAATCGGTTCAGATTTAGATATGGCTCCCATATATATGTTTTTCTGATCTCGAAAAATATGGTCAACATACCAACATTTTCCTTGTAAAATCGCCATTGCTTAGTCGAAAAGTTGTAAAAATGACTCTAATTTTCCTAAACTTCTAATACATATATATCTAGCGATAAATCATAAATAAACTTTTGCGAAGTTTCATTAAAATTACTTCAGATTTAAATGTTTCCCATATTTTTTTTTTACTAACATTTTGTTCCACCCTAGTGCATTAGCCGACTTAAATTTTGAGTCTATAGATTTTGTAGAAGTCTATCAAATTCTGTCCAGATCGAGTGATATTTAAATGTATGTATTTGGGATAAACCTTTATATATAGCACCCAACACATTTGACGGATGTGATATGGTATCGAAAATTTAGATCTACAAAGTGGTACAGGGTATAATATAGTCGTCCCCGCCCGACTTTAGACTTTCCTAACTTGTTTAATACCATATTTATACGTTTTGGCATACTTTCAACCAATTCCTGTATAATTTCATCTGGTATATTCTGCCATTCAAGCGGTACTCGTTCCCACAGGTCTTCTCATTTTGATGGAGCTGAGTTGTACAATTCCAGCCGCCTTTCCACGATTGACCATAAATTCTCAATCGGGTTGAGGTCGGGGCTTTGCGCTGGCCAATTGAAATTTTTGCTCACTAAGCCATTTTTTTACTATTTTTACATGCTTCGGATCACCATCCTGTTGAAATACGACTTCATCTTCAAGATAGGCACTCTTGTCAACAAACTCGGGCAGATCAGTCTGCAAAATGACGAGGTAGTCTTCCTTCTTCAGTATACCATCAATTTTCTTCAATGGTCCAATATGCTATATATATGAACATTTTTATAGGAACAGTTTGCATCATCGTTTTTAAAGATTCTTTCAATATGTACTTGACACTATATTTTTCATTGTCTGAAAACGATATGGTGATTAATTGGGAATATTGTATTTTTTTCATCCAAATAGTGTTTATAGAATATGTAAACAATTATTTAACTTATGATTGATATGAAAATAAACATTTGAAATTTACGGATACTTATTTGATTTGTGGAAGCTTTTTAGTTTTACATAATTTCAACAAGCGGCAACACTGACTTAGTATTCTGTGAGCGTACAAATGAGAGTAAACTTTTTATTTTTTCTCTCTCCATTTTCTCTATTTTTCTGAACTAAAAACAAGAGTGTTTGCACTTCAGTGAGCACTATTTTCTCATTTTTAGCATCTCTTAGCTTGATTTCGTTAGATGATCTCTTTTCAACTTGATTAAAGTACAAAGTAGTACAGACATACTTAAAATTTCAAGTACAAATCTGGGCTAAAATCAAAATTAAAACTCAATTTAGTTAGCATTATTTTTTTGTGTGTACCAAGTGAAGCAGCCCCAAACCATGATGCTTCCACCACCATGCTTCACAGTTTGCCTAACATGGTGGCGTTGAATGGTATCACCAGGATGACGCCAGCAATAGTGTTTACCGTCCGATAGGAAACGGTTAAATTTTGATTCATCTGACCAAATAAATAACATGTCCCGTCATCTGTCGTACAATTTTTATGCTCTCTTGCAAACTTCATTCGCGCCTTTTGATTCTTGTCGGACAATGCAGGTTTATTTTTGTACAGCAGAAACAGAACCAATGTTGTGGAGCGCACGTCTTGCTGTCCATTCACTAACTTGCTTATTTTTGGCAACAGCAGAATTTTTCGGCGTTACGGACTTGTTCTAGGGCTAGCGTCCGCTTCGGTCAACAGTTTCGGCAACCTCTGGTTTGCTCCTTGGGAGTAGTATTTCGTCTTTTTTGAACGCGAATGACCACAGACTGACTTATATTTAGTTCTTTGGCTACTTTCCGCGATGAAGACCCATTATTAGTTAGGGAAACTATATTGTCATCCACATCGTGCGATAACTTTTTCATTTTAATTTTTATTTGATATTATTGCAATACACTTCGTATAAAGCTTTAACTCTTACTAGAAAACACGTTTCTAAATACAAAGTTGCATTACTGATCATAACGAACGACAAAAAATACAAAACTAACGGTATATTTTGGTTTTATGCTGAGTACATAAAAAAGTGCAAAATTGTGTACATGCGAGTTTTTTCTTGTTATGTTTATTTATCTCTCCGAATTATTTACTTTTTGTTTTGAGTTTTTTGTTGTTTTATTTAGAATTGAAGAAGGAATAAAGGAAAATTAAAGTTATTTTGAGTTTCTTTATTGCTGCAAAAATTGGTCCACATCGGTCAATAATTATATATAGCCCCCATATAAACCGAACCCACGATTTGGCTTTTGGAGCCTCTAAGAGAAGCAAATTTCATCCGATCCGGTTGGTCTTTAACAACCATGCAAAAATTGGTCCACATCGGTCCATAATTATATATAGCCCCCATATAAACCGATCCCCAGATTTGGCTTGCGGAGCCTCTAAGAGAAGAAAATGTAATCCGATCCGGTTGAATTTTAGTCTTCCAAGAGGCTCCTGAGGTCAAATCTGGTATCGGTTAATATGGGGGCTATCTATATATAATTATGCACCGATGTGGACCAATTTTTGCATAGTTGTAAGAGACCATATACTAACACCATGTACCAAATTTCAGCCGGTTCGGATGAAATTTTCTTCTCGTAGAGGCTCCGCAAGCCAAATCTGGTGATCGGTTTATATGGGGGCTATATATAATTATGGACCAATGTGGAACAATTTTTTCGTGGTCATTAGAGACCATATTCTAACACCATGTACCAAATTTTAGCCGGATCGGATGAAATTGGCTTCTCTTAGAGGCTCCGCAAGCCAAATGGGGGGGATCGGTTTATATGGGGTCTATATATAATTATTGACCAATTTTTGCATAGTTGTTAGAGACCATATACTTACACCATGTACCAAATTTCAGCCGGATCGGATGAAATTTTCTTCTCTTAGAAGCCAAATCTGGGGATCGGTTTATATGGGGGCTATATATAATTATGAACCAATGTGGACCAATTTTTGCATGGTCATTAGAGACCATATACTAACACCATGTACCAAATTTCAGCCGGATCGTATAAAATTTGCTCTTCCTAAGACGTCCGCAAGCCAAATCTGGGGGTCGGTTTATATAGGGGCTATATCTAACAGTGACCTGATATTGTCCATATGCAAAACCATCTGACCTACATCAATTACAACTACTTGTGTCAAGTTTCAAGTCGATAGCTTGTTTCGTTTGGAAGTTAGCGTAATTTCCACAGACGGACGTCTCTAGATCGACGCGGTTATAATAATGGGTAAAAAGCCTCTCACTGAAATGTGAACAGAGGTCCTAAGTTTTCTTGAATTAGTCGAAATATATGTATGTTCTTAGTTATGGCATATCGGCGTATGTCGTATAGTTTACCAAAGACCTTTAATACGGCGAGTCGTATCATACAGTACTACCATAAACTAATTTTCTAAGTGAGTCTTGCCAACTAAGCTGCCACTCTAACATATCAAGAAGCATCTAATTCCATTTATAAAATAAAATAAAAGTTTATTGATCAGAATTTATTTACTGTTATTACAATTGCCACATTGTCTTTGTAATAAATGAAGGAAACCACTCCACTGATATGGTATCGCAACTAACCATTTAGATAATATCTCGCCCACTGGCAATTACACTACAAATTGAAGCCATAAACACAAAACAGCTAAACACATATCACCATGTAGGAAAACTCATGAAAACCCATGCGAAAGTATTTCCCGACACCAAAGGATGCACACGCACACACACATAAAAATCTAACGGAATAAATGGCAAAACTTTAGTGCTTCTCTCTTTCTCTTAAATTCATTCATTGCAAAATGGCATTGCCTGAGTGGTGTAATGAAAATAGCCGGGAAAGTGATGGCATTTAGCATGAAAATGTTTTCCACAACCAGTATTTCCACATTATTCAGTCATCCGGTGCATCAATATCTATTGAACTATACCTTATACGTTTAGTTTATATAGCTGTCGTTGGCATTGATCATGACAATGATGTTTATTTGTTTGGCTGGATGCGCGCTGTTGTCCTAGTCAATGAGACAAAAATCAAATGGAGCTGAAAGCACTGTAGGGACCATAAATTATTTGTCTTTTGTTTTGTTCTGAATAGAAAACAGGACATCACGTTTAAGTTTTATGGTTTTTTATTGTTGCAAGCATAAACTGGTTTATAAATGATAACCTTGCTGCCGCATACAGGTCCAATAGAAATAAGACTAATTTGGTTGAAATGAGTGAATAGGTAATGCTTGGTTTAAGCATCTTTACCTAAGGTAAAAGCTATTCGATAAATAGGAGATGTTTAAAACCCGTAAGGAGACTTCCAATACACACAACCAAATAAAACATGAATTTGTACATAATTGATCATCTGTGATGAGCATTCGAGACTGTTTGTACTAATATAATGTGTAATTCGTACAACTTTACATTACCGTTTTTTTTGTTTGTTTTGAGTGGAATGTTGTCCAAAAAAGGTACACGAAAAGAAAAAAAAACGTTTGGAAAACGTGTACCGAAAACGTTTTTCTTTTGTTAGAGTTTTTTGAATTGCTTAGAAAATTTTAAACTTTTATCACCAAAAAAATTCGTTTGTTACAAAATTTTTATTTTTTCAACAAAAAAAAAATTATTTTTGAAACAACAACACAGTCCATTTCGTTTATATCAAACACTGTTCTTTTCTGACTTAAGGTCTTTAATAAGACACATTTTACAGTTCAAAATTTAATATAGTACAATGTAATGTTGAACATTTTTTCGGAATCTTCCGAATATATCCGGAATATATGTAAAAAAAAAACAAAAGCAAAAAAAAAACAAGTATATACAGCAGTAAGTTCGGCCGGGCCGAATCTTAAATACCCACCACCATGAACCAAATATTAGGGTTTCCTTTGAAATTTCAGGAGGGCTTGAGGACACTTCCGGAAGATAAATTTAATGATTTCACCTATGAGGACTATATCAGATTCTGGATTTATAAGAACCATTTTTGTTTGAGTTTTAGAGGAATTATTAACATCTCTTGTAAGTGTGCAAGAAAATTATAAAATAACGTCTTGATTTGAAATCTTAAATCTGTAGATTTTCACCCGAGAAGTAAAATTTGGAAATTTTACATTGAGTTTCAAGCAATTTTAATGATCAGTTGGCCTTCTACACCCTCAAGAAGTGAAGTCGGTCTATATGGAGGCATTACCAAATGGACCGATAAAAACTTAATCCGATACACGTTTTTGTGAGCCTCAAATACCAGAATATTTAGAATTTCAGGCAAATCAGATAAAAACTACGGTTTCTAGAAACCCAAGGAGTTAAATCTGGAAATCGTTCTTATGGGGGCTATACTAAAATATGGGCCGATACTCACCGTTTTCGGCACACCTCTTTATGGCCCGAAAATACCTCTAGATTTCCAATTTCAGGCAAATTGAATAAAAACTTTGGATTCTAGAAGCCCAAGAAGTAAAATCGGGAAATCGGTCTATATGGGGGCTATACCAAAATATGGACCGTTACTCATCATTTTCGGCACACCTATTTATGGTCTTAAAATACATCTAGATTTCCAATTTCAGGCAAATTGGATAAAAACTGCGGTTTCTATAAGCCCAAGAAGTAAAATCGGGAGATTGGTCTATATTGGGGCTATACCAAAACATGGACCGATACTCACCATTTTTGGCATACCTCTTTATGGTCATAAAATACCTCTAGATTTCAAATTTCAGGCAAATTTGATAAAAACTGCGGTTTCTATAAGCCCATGAAGTAAAATCGGGAGATCGGTCTATATGGGGGCTATACCAAAACCTGAACCGATACTCACCATTTTTGGCACACCTCTTTATGGTCATAAAATACCTCTAGATTTAAAATTTCAGGCAAATTGGATAAAAACTGCAGTTTCTATAAGCCCAAGAAGTAAAATCGGGAGATCGGTCTATATGGGGGCTATACCAAAATATGGATCGATACTCACAATTTTTGGCACACGTATTTGTGGTCCTACAATACCTTTAGATTTCCAATTTCATGCAAATTGGACAAAAACTACGATTTCTATAAGCCCAAGACCCCAAATCGGGAGGTCGGTTTATATGGGGACTATATCAAAACCTGGACCGATATAGCCCATCTTCGAACTTGACCTGCCTGTAGACAAAAGACGAGTTTTTGCAAAATTTCAGCACGATTGCTTCATTATTGAAGACTGTAGCGTGATTACAACAGACAGACAGACAGACAGACAGACAGACGGACAGACGGACATCGTTATATCGTCTTAGAATTTCTCCCTGATCAAGAATATATATACTTTATATAGTCGGAAATCGATATTTCGATGTGTTACAAACGGAATGACAAACTTATTATACCCCCGTCACCATTCTATGGTGGTGGGTATAAAAAACTTTGGTCGAAGCAGGGATCGAACCCACGACCCTTGGCATGAGAGTCGGACGTAGCTACCACTGCTCCACGGTGCCAAACTAAATGTTTGTTTCTGTTAAATAAACTTTTTTTATTCGGTTCGTGGGCGCCGCAAGATATGCTATATAAATATAACTTATATGGATAATTATCTATTGATGACCATAACAGGTACATAGCTCAGTGGTTAGTGTGTTGGCTTACAAAGTGCATGGTCCGCGGTTCGATTCTCTGTCCAGGCGAAAGGTAAACAAATTTTCAAAATTTATAAATTCGTATAATTTCTTCTACATTGTTGGTATTACAGGAAACTAAAACTAAAACAAGTAAGGAAAGTCTAAAGTCGGGCGGGGCCGACTATATTATACCCTGCACCACTTTGTAGATCCAAATTTTCGATACCATATCCCATCCGTCAAATGTGTTGGGGGCTATATATAAAGGTTTGTCCCAAATACATACATTTAAATATCACTCGATCTGGACAGAATTTGATAGGCTTCTACAAAATCTACAGACTCAAAATTTAAGTCGGCTAATGCACTAGGGTGGAACACAATGTTAGTAAAAAAAAAAATATGGGAAACATTTAAATATGAAGCAATTTTAAGGAAACTTCGCAAAAGTTTATTTATGATTTATCGCTCGATATACATGTATTAGAAGTTTAGGAAAATTAGAGTCATTTTTACAACTTTTCGACTAAACAGTGGCGATTTTACAAGGAAAATGTTGGTATTTTGACCATTTTTGTCGAAATCAGAAAAACATATATATGGGAGCTATATCTAAATCTGAACCGATTTCAACCAAATTTGTCACGCATCACTACAATGCTAATTCTACTCTCTGTGCAAAATTTCAACTAAATCGGAGCTAAAGATTGGCCTCTGTGGTCATATGAGTGTAAATCGGGCGAACGATATATATGGGAGCTATATCTAAATCTGAACCGATTTCAACCAAATTTGGCACGCATAGCTACAATGCTAATTCTACTCTCAGTGCAAAATTTCAACTAAATCGGAGCTAAAGATTGGCCTCTGTGGTCATATGAGTGTAAATCGGGCGAACGATATATATGGGAGCTATATCTAAATCTGAACCGATTTCAATAAAATTTTGCACACTTGACTACACTGCTAGTTCTACTCCCTGTGCAAAATTTCAACCTAATTGGGGTAAAACTCTGGCTTCTGGGACCGTATTACTGCATATCGGGCGAAAGATATATACGGGAGCTATACTAAATCTGAACCGATTTCAATGAAATTTGGCACACTGGACTATAGTACTAATTGTTCTTCTTGTGCAAAATTTAAAGCCAATTAGAGTAAAACTCTGGCTTCTGGGGCCATATAAGTCCATATCGGGCGAAATATATATATGGGAGCTATATCTAAATCTGAACCGATTTCTTCCAAAATCAATAGGGATCTATTCTGAGCCAAAACACATACTTGTGCCAAATTTGAAGTCGATTGGACTAAAACTGCGACCTAGACTTTGATTACAAAATGTGTTCACGGACAGACGGACATGGCTATATCGACTCAGGAGCCCACCCTGGCCATTTTTGCCAAAGACACCATGTGTCTATCTCGTCTCCTTCTGGGTGTTGCAAACATATGCACTAACTTATAATACCCTGTTCCACAGTGTGGAGCAGGGTATAAAAACTCGTGGATGTGAGAAAGATGTGAGGGACAATGCAATTAGCAAGAAAATAATGTTTTTTTTTTTTTTTTTTTTTTTTTTTTTGAGCTAGTCTTTATGAAATTGTTTGTACATCCTGGAAAAGAATAAACGTTTATCACAAAAAGTATATACTTTTCTTCCAAATACACTTTCTTACAGCGAAAAGCAAATGAGAAACGAACTTTGTTTGTCTAAAATTTCGTTTGGGAGGAAAGAATTATTTTTTTGCGTGTAATTTTCTGTAGAATCGCTTTATTTTTTTTTAATGATGCAGTTTTTGTGGAGATAACTGCATTCTTTCTAAAACTATT
This sequence comes from Haematobia irritans, assembly GCF_050003625.1. Lineage (NCBI taxonomy): Eukaryota > Metazoa > Arthropoda > Insecta > Diptera > Muscidae > Haematobia > Haematobia irritans. The sequence goes on along the minus strand of NC_134397.1, from coordinate 204,637,457 downwards.
GACGTTGTTGTGTTAGTTTGATAGTAGCTGCTTTGTTTGTTGTGGCGTGTGTGAGTATTGTGTTTTGTTTGTGTGGAGAAGAATGGTTGAGAGCAGGGACGGAAAATGCAGTACTATAGTACTGTTTTCAATACTTTTTCACCCTGGTCAGTACCGTAGTACCCCAACGAACGATTTAATACATTTCGTGCAGACATTTTTGAGCCGATATCAGATTTATGGTACAATAGTTTTGACAAAATATTTTAATCATTATTGTTGTTTTTGATTTCAGCTTAAAACCATGCATTGACTAAACTACAAATTTGGCACGCATAGCTACAATGCTAATTCTACTCCATGTGCAACCAACCAAATTGGGGTAAAACTCTGGCTTCTGGGACCGTATTAGTCCATATCGGGCGAAAGATATATATGGGAGCTATAACTAAATCTGACCCGATTTCAATCAAATTTTGCACACTTGACTATACTACTAATTGTACTCCTAGTGCAAAATTTCAACCAAATTCGGCCAAACATCTGGCTTTTATGACCATATTAGTCCATATCGGGCGAAAGATATATATGGGAGTTATATCTAAATCTGAACCGATTTCAATCAAATTTTGCACACTTGACTATACGACTAAGTGTTATGTTTGTACAGAATTTCAAGCAAATCGGTATAAAACTCTGGCTGCTGGGTCCATATTAGTGCATATCGGGCGAAAGATATATATGGGAGCTATATCTAAATCTGAACCGATTTCTTCCAAAATCAATAGGGTTCTATTCTGACCCAAATTAGGAACATGTGTCAAATTTGAAGGCGATTGGACTTAATTTACGACCTAGACTTTGATCACAAAAATGTGTTCACAGACAGACGGACGGACGGACGGAGGGACGGACGGAGGGACGGACGGACGGACAGACGGACATAGTTATATCGACTCAGCGATCCACCCTTAGCATTATTGCCAAAGACACCATGTGTCCATCTCGTCTCCTTCTGGGTGTTACAAACATATGCACTAACTTATAATACCCTGTTCCACAGTGTGGCGCAGGGTATAAATATAGGAAATATGAAGCGAGAGAAATTTTAATGCAATTGTACAAAAGAGATTTATGATTTTTCAGGCGATACATATGTATTCAAGATATAGGACAATTAGAGTAATATTTACAATTTTTGCTATTCAGCAGTGTCGATTTTACAAGGATATTGTTTAGATCTCGCCAAGATATGTGGTCAAGTCAAGTGGGTTGTGATATATTATTTGGTCTAGTCGGGCGACTTCGAGCCTTATTTAAAACTCATCCGTTCTGTGGAAATTTTGGCATTGCAGTGTGTAGGATATGGCCAAGATATGGGGAAGTCATCACAGAATTTTGTGTAAAGTGTGAGAATTTTGGCCATATTTGTATTCTCTGAGGAAACTATCCAGTCAATTGGAGGAAAATCCCATTGAAAATGGGTCTAAAATATGAAACAGTCTACCATATTTCCCCAACTCTGGTGTACGTATATATGGGAGCTATATACAATCTGAACCAATTTTGACTAAATTTGACATGCATAGTTAGAATAATAATTCTGCTATCTATGCGAAATTTCAAGTAAATTTATATGGGAGCCATATCTAAATCTGAACCGATTTCAACCACAATTACCTATACTACTAAACGTACTCCTTGTGCGAAATTTGAACCAAATCACGGCAAAACCCTGGATTTTGAGGCCATATAAGTTCAAATCGGACGAAATATATATATGGGAGCTATATCTAAATCTGAATCGATTTTGACCATATTTGGCACATACAATAGTATCGTTAAAAGTACCGCTTGTGCAAAATTTGAAGTAAGTCAGGGCAAAACTCTGGCGTTTGAGACCATATAAGTCCAAATCGGGCGAAAGATATATATGTGAGCTATATCTAAATCTGAACCGATTTTAACAAAATTTGACACACTTAACGATACTATTAAACGTACCCCTTGTGCAAAATGTGAAGCAAATCACGGCAAAACTCTGGCTTTTGTGGCCATATAAGTTCAAATCGGACGAAAAATATATATGGGAGCTATATCTAAATTTGAACCGATTTCAATCAAATTTACCAAGCATTGATAGAATGTCAATACTACCTTCTGTGCAAAATTTCACGAAGATCGGTAGTAAACTTTGGCCTCTGTGGTCATATGAGTCTAAATCGGACGAAAGATATATATGGGAGCTATATCTAAATCTGAACCGATTTGGCTGATATTTTGCAAGCTTTTCGAGACTCATAAAATATTCGGATATACTGAATTTGAAGAACATCGGTTGATAAACACGCTAACTATGACCACATCGGGGATAAATATATATGGCAGCTATATCTAAATCTGAACCGATTTTTTCCAAAACCAATAGCGATTGTCTCTGTCCCAAGAAACGGCCCTATGCCAAATTTGACTTAAATTGCGAGCTGTACTTTGTGCACAAAATTACATATACAGACAGACGGACAGACAGACAGACAGACGGACATCGCTAAATCGACTCAGAATTTAATTTTAAGCCGATCGGTATACTAAAAGATGGGTCTATGGCCACTATTTCTTGGCGTTACATACAAATGCACAAACTTATTATACCCTGTACCACAGTAGTGGTGAAGGATATAAAATGCTGAGCACAGAGCACTGGATTAAAAGAATACTATTTTGTGAAATAAATCGTTATGTTTTTATAGACTAAGTACTCATAGGACCAACTGATAAACTACGATATAAATATTTCTCTCCTTGAAATTTTCATGTGAATTTTAGTGAATATTTCTTAATATTAAAAATAAATCAAACATTCCCCGAATATTTAATTTTTTCAATGATTTGATGAATATACCACTTCGCCATCTTTTGATATACATTCCCAAGGTAATACAATGCATTTCCTTGGCAAACTTCCTCGCTCCTTTATGAACTGCGCTAAATCTTCACATTGTCATCAAGTCATCGGCAGCAGTCTGCTACCGGCAGTGTTGACACAAGTGAGTTTTTTTACAATACCCCCGATAAGTATTCCCCAGTGCAAAGGAAATTGTCATCGGCTTGAGTGTGCGGAAAATTGTGAGAATGTGTATTAAGCACCTCGGTTCTGAGGAGTTAACACCACACACTATCTCCAACACATATGTACTCGCTCTCGGTTAAGGAAAATGCGATTTAGTGTTCGCGGTGTGCATATTACATTGTGGCCGCAAAAACGATTGCTGCAGTCCATTTAACTATAACATGGTACTTTTGGGACCATTTGATTTAGCTCGAAATCAATTTTGGAGATTATAGTCAATACTACTGTGGGCAAAACAAAAAATATAAATATAAATAGAAATAGAAATATAGAAATAAAATTTGTCAAACTTTTGTTTTTAAAGAAAATTTTTGCAAAATTTTATTTCTATAGAAAATTTTTGCAAAATTTTATTTCTATAGCAAATTTTGTCAAAATTTTATTTCTTTCGAAAATTTGTCAAAACTTTATTTCTATAGAAAATTTTGTCAAATTTTAATTTCTCTAGAAAATTTTTGCAAAATTTTATTTCTATAACAAATTTTCTCAAAATTTTATTTCTATAGAAAATTTTTGCAAAATTTTATTTCTGCAGAAAACTTTAGCAAAATTTTATTTCGATAGAAAATTTTGTTAAAATTGTATTTCTTTAAAAAACTTAAACCATTTTATTTCAACAGAAAATTTTGTCAAAATTTTATTTCTATAGAAAACTTGTCAAAATTTGATTTCTATAGAAAATTTGTCAAAATTGTATTTCTATAGAAATTTGTCAAAATTTTATTTCTGTTGAAAATTTTTGCCAAATTTTATTTCTATAGAAAATTTTTTCAAAATTTTATTTCTATAGAAAATTTTGTCAAAATTTTATTTCTATAGAAAATTTTTTTCAAAATTTTATTTCCATAGAAAATTTTGTCAAAATTTTATTTCTATAGAAAATTTTGTCAAAATTTTATTTTAATAGAAAATTGTGTCAAAATTTTATTTTAATAGAAAATTTTGTCAAACTTTTATTTCTATAGAAAATTTTGTCAAAATTTTATTTCTATAGAAAATTTGGTCAAAATTCTATTTCTATAGAAAATTTTGTCAAAATTTTATTTCCATAGAAAATTTTGTCAAAATTTTATTTCTATAGAAAATTTTGTCAAAATTTTATTTTAATAGAAAATTGTGTCAACATTTTATTTTAATAGAAAATTTTGTCAAAATTTTATTTCTATAGAAAATTTTGTCAAAATCTTATTTCTATAGAAAATTTTTGCAAAATTTTAATTCTACAGAAAATTTGGTCAAAATTTTGTCTGTTCAAAGTTTCTTTGAACCCGTTTTGACATACTGTGCATAGCGGCACAAATAATTTTTAATCGTTGTGTCCTTTTGCTTTTCTATTTGTTTACCTGGAAAGTTTGCCCTTTGATCGATGCTTGTAGCTTTGTCGCTGAGCTTTGTTTATGCTGCTAAGCATCACTCAAAAGGGCAACGACCAGTCTTGAACCGACCGTGAAGTAAACAAATACGTGCGTGCGAACTCGTCTGCCCCCGCGAAAGTCAAGTGAAAATTTGTTATTGAACAATTCCTTAAAATAAATTAAAACATTAAAGTGAACAATTAAAGAACATATATAATTACAGGTAAACACAGTGAACAATTAGTGACACATATAAAACCCCATCGACTCCTCAAACCAAAGAAACCCAAACATAAAAGTGCCGACAACATAATTAAACGTCATCAACAAAAAAAGGAAAAAGATCACAACACTTTGTACACACAATAATAGAAATTTTAACTTAATTCTATATTGCACTAAAGTTCCATGTCATTGCATTGAATATTTTGCCTTACAACTATATTGCACAATCCCTTTGTATATTTTGTTAAAGTTAAAACTCACCCTTATTTACACCATTTCCCAAAATTGAATTCAAATCTAATTGCTTTTGTAAATAATTCTTAAATCTAGATGTAAAACTTAATTACTATTTAAAACTTAAACCTAATCATAAATAATGAATTAAAATTAAAATAACTCTTGAAATAATGATAAATAAAACCATTGTAATTCGAATTTCAAACCTAATTTCTCTAAGTGTCATTATTTCGAAAGGCAAAATTTTCCTTTTCAGCATTTATTAGTTCAATCCCAAACATTTTGGTCCATTGCGAACCGGATTTGTGTTTTTTAAATAATTAAAAACATAATTTTTTTGAAAGTGTAAAATTTTTTTCTCGGTGTAATGTGATTTTTTTCCAAGTGTAAAAAAAAAAAAACCAGTGACCCAATAATTAGTTTTGTTTAAAAAAGAAAAAAATTTAATAAACTTTCATTTACATTAAAAAAAATAAAATATTCCAAATTACACAGTGTAATATCATTGTCAAATATACCCAGTGTAATATCAATGCAAAAAAAAAAAAAAAAAAAAAAAAAAAAAAAACCCTTTACAAAAGACAATATTGAAAAACATTCAAAGTGCCTGTGCCCTTGCAACAAACGAAAACCAACAGTAACCAAAGAAGAAATAGAAAAATCAAAACAACAACAACACTACTCAGCCAACCATCCAGTGATCCATCGATCGAACAACAAGCAGTAAACAACGAAAAATATTCATATGCATATACAAGCGTATATACATATATATGGGACATACAAGAAAAGGGTAACCAAAGTGGATCTACAGTAAGTAAAATAAAGGGTTATTGCATTGGTATGATTGAAAAACTTTAAATTGTGAGAAATAAAAAGTGAACGTTGGACAATTAATTTTTGAAATTTTTTTGAAAAAAAATTAGTAAATTTTGGAAAAAATTAGTGTTTTTTTGAAAAAATTGAATCTTTGTGACCCATTTTGTGTGTGTGTTTTTTAGCAATTTTTCAATCAATTTGGCAGTAAAAAGGCTTGTTTTCACGTAAAAAGTACAAAAAATTCGGAAAAATTTGGAAATTTAAAAAATTAATCGCTTTTCGTGAAAATTTTGAAAACTTGTTTAAGATGCAAAATTGACTGAAAAATTGCCAGTGAGTGACCCAAACCCAAATTAACCCATTTGTTTAAAATTTTATCCAACAAAACAATCGGTTCGGTCGTGCAAAAAAACAAAAACAAAAACTTTTCAAAAATTAAAAACTTTGTTAAAAATTGGACAAAAACCGCAACAACGGTTTTTATGAACTACAAATTGTCCAATAACAATATACAGAACAGTTTCCAGTGGAAGGCGACAAAAAACAACAAAACACGACACCACAGCGACTCAACATCAAAAATCGACGCCACAAAGGTAACGGATCACAAACATTTTGGACGCACACATACCTATAATCTTTAAAGTGAGTACAGTTTTTTCAAGTTTTTTGAATTTTTTGGAACACGAAAAGGAAAAAAGAATTTGCGATATGCTAAATGACTCGACCGTATGACACAATTTTTTCATGACACTTACAAAAAAATTATAAAAAAAAAAAAAAAAAAAAAAAAAATTGATCTGAAAATATTTACACAAAAAGTTTTTTGGTTTGGAAAAAATTTTCGGTAATTTAAGTTTTGTTAGAATTTTTTAATTAAATCAAATCATTTTTGCAAATAAAATTTTGACCGGTAAAAATTTACACATAGAGAAATTTTTGTTAAAATTTTTGTGGATATTGGAAAATTTTTTTTTATTTAAATTCGGGTTTTGTTTGAAATTAATTTTTTTTGAGAAAATATACAAATAAAAATTTGAAATTTCAGAAATATTGATTAAGAAATTATACGAATTTTTTTTTCAAGAAAATAAATTTTATTCGTTTGGAAAATTGGAATTATTGGCGTTAAAGAAAAAATTTAAATCGACTCATTGAGGCATTTTAATTTGAAGTTTGAAAAGCTGAAACGAAAATTAATCGACCCAAATTTATAGTTTTGATTTTTTTCAACTTGCATTTATTTTTGTACTTATAAATCTTGGTGACCCATATTTGTAGTCTTTGATTATATCTTTGTAATTTTCAAGACCCAATGACCCATAAAAAGGTAAGGAAAATTACAAATTTCTTCTTTTGATTTACTTATATATTTGATTTTTTTGGGCACCAAGACAATTTTCTTTTTTCAGTGATTTTTTTTGGCACTTGATCTGAAGTTATTGTTTTATGCGATTTACCGCTGATCTTAATTGAGCATCGTGCTTTAAAAAAAAAAAATTGTTTGTTTGATTTCCTGTTTTTGGGGAAATTTTAATTAATTTATTTGAATTTTGTTTTTGGGGATATTTTTATTTTGTTTGATTTCTCGCATTTTTGAGAATTTTATTGTGAACGTTTTTTGACTTGCAAGTCTTGGGGGATTTTTAAAAAATTTTTTTACGTAACTTTGGCCCAATTTCGTCTACTGACCCTATTTCGGTTGTGTTAAATTTGATTTTTGTAATTTTTCGTAATTTTGACCCCGCAAATTTATTTCTGACCCCACAAATTTTATCGTTCGCGCAGATATTTACATTTAATATAGTTTCCCTTAGAAAAATCGAATTTTCTTGAGTAAAACTAAATTATTCTTTCGCGAAATTTGATTTATTTTAGTTTTTTTTGACTGGTGCAAAAAAGTTTAAAGTACATCATGGATAAAATTTTGAAAGAAAAATTTGTTAATTGTTTAAATGACCTAGTTGACGTTGAAAGTATTTGTTCTGTTAAGGCGGCAACCGAAGATCTCCATGCGTTAGAGGCAGCTCGAGTTGAGCTAAACACGTTATGGGATCAAGTTAGGCGGGCTTACATAAATTGTCGGGATAGGACTCCAGATGAGGGAGAGACTCCGATGGATAAGGATAAGCTTCGCGGCCATTATAAAAACGGTATGGACGTCTATAAACGGGGTTTAAGTATAATTAGCACACAAATCTTAGCGCGTCAGGAACGGGAAAGTCAGGAAAAATTAGCTAGGGAATCAATGACACAAAACATCGCAGTAGACCCAAATTCGACCCCAAATTTGCGATTGCCACCATGTGACACAGACATTTTTAAGGGCGGATACAGTGAATGGCCAACATTCAGAGATTTATTCTCTGCAATCTACATTAATAACCCACGATTGAGTAAAGTCGAAAAGTTATTCCATTTGACCCAAAAAACTTCAGGAGAAGCGCGGGAAATTATTACAAATGTACCCCTAACTAATGAAGGTTTCGATATAGCTTGGAGAAATTTAGAAAGTAGGTACGAAAATAAACGAATGCAAGTTAACGAACAGCTTAGAATTCTTTTTAATTTGCCCACTGTTTCAATTGAAAATGTTTCAACTATACAAAAATTACAGCGCACAATTAGTACTTGTACACAAACTTTGGAAACTTTACATGTAGACACGGGAGAATGGGACCCAATTTTAGTATACCTTGTTTCAACAAAATTACCTCGCACCTTTTTGGAAGAATTTGAGAATAGTTTAGAGGATTGTTCGACCCTACCAAGTTGGCACGTATTAGATGAATTTTTGTCACATAAATTTAAAACTTTGGAATCGGTGGGAAATATTAAAACTCAAAACTCGAAATACAATCAATCTAGATCTGATTTTGATAGAAGGGGGAGTCGCGTAAATAGTTTTCAAACCAATGTAAATCAAAAAATAAATAATTCTGGTTCAAGACTCAGTAGTAATTCGCAAGCCGATAACAATTCAAGAAATATTTACCCTAGTCGCAGGCATAATGAGAGTGGTTGTCCAATTTGTCGGACAAACCATATGCTGCGAAATTGTCCCAAATTTTTGGAAAAATCTATTAATGAAAGAATTCAAATAGTGAAACAGTCGAATCGTTGTTATAATTGTTTATTTGAGAATCATGGAGTACGGGAATGTAAAAGTCGTTTTAGTTGTAGGGAATGTAATCAAAGACACCATAACTTGTTACATAAGGGTAATGAGGCCCGCGACCCTACAAACACAAGAGACGGTACATGTGCTGCCGTTCTCAACACCCTTGTTCATCATAGCCGAGACACAGTACAACCTAGTACAAGTACTGGAGCTCTCAACTTAGTCAATCAGGATCGAGGTGGAGCGCAACCTAGTACAAGTGCTGCCGCTCGTTCCAACCTTGTTAAACAATCATCGAATTTACCTTGTATACAGTCCACATCAAATATTGAGACGCCTAGTATAACGACTCTTACGCTGCAAGAAGGCAGACCCACTCCACAACCTAGAGAAACCCTGTTGTTTACCGCCATTGTACAGATAAAATCAAAGGGACAAAAATATGATGCCAGAGCAATAATTGACCCTGGATCACAGTCAACATTTATTTCAGAAAAAATGAAAAATAGATTGCAACTTCCTACAGTGAGGAATTTAGTTCACGTCACAGGCTTGAGTGACACCGTAGCCGAAACATCGACAAAGGCTTGCGTTTTTCAACTTTGTTCACGTATCAATCCTAGTTTTGAGTTAGAAGTTTGGGCACCCGTGTTGAAGACCCTTCCTTCTAATTTACCAACCCACAACCTTAATCGTTCTCAATTTGAAGAATTTAAACATCTTAGTTTGGCGGATCCTCGATTTTATGAAAGTCGACCCGTTGATATGCTGATCGGATTAGATATAGGACCGCTAATTTATAACGTTGATATTCCGATGAAAACATTTGGATCAATTATAGCGCAAAATACCGTATTTGGATGGATCGTTGGTGGACCCATTCAACAAAATATAGAAACTTCGAAACAAATTACTCTTTATAATGCATCCTCGTTAGAGAAAATTATAACACGTTTTTGGGAGGTGGAAGAGACCCCAAAAAGAATTTTGAGGTCAGCTGAAGATATATATTGTGAAACTAATTACAAATCTACGACAAAACGTAATGATACTGGAAGGTATATTGTGACCCTTCCATTTAAAAGTTGTTCAGAAATCGGTGCATCGAGAAATATTGCTCTCGCACAATTTTATCGTATGGAGAAAAAACTTTCTAAGACCCCTGATGTAAAGGCTCAATACGACGCTGCCATTAGGGAATATCTCGAATTAGGACAAATGAGGAAAATTGATCCACAAAACATACATAAGACCCCTCATTACTATTTACCACACCACGCAGTCATTAAACCAGATAGAGTAACCACCAAACTTAGGGTGGTATTTAATGCTTCGAGTCCCACTTCAAATAAGAGAAGTCTTAACGATATTCTACATACTGGTCCTATTTTACAACAGGACTTAGTTTTACAAATTTTAAAATGGCGATTTTTCAGATATGTTTTCAACGCCGATGTAACCAAAATGTATCGTCAAATATTGGTAGACCCAAAGCAAACTTCATTTCAAAGGATACTATTTCGATTATCTGAAAATGAGCCTGTAGAGGATTTTGAATTGTTAACCGTAACTTTTGGCATAAATTGCGCCCCATTTTTAGCGATTAGAACGCTGCTTCAATTAGCGGAAGACGTTCAAGAGTCACACCCTTTGGGTTCAAAGATAATTAGAGAAAATTTATATGTCGACGATGTATTGGCGGGTGGCCATACAGTTGAAGATGCTATCTCCGCTAGAGAACAATTAACGTCCGCTTTAGATTCTGCTGGTTTTGAGTTGAGGAAATGGACCTCTAATGACCCTCGTGTATTAAATGACCTACATCCCGATTTGTTGTTGCCTGTCAATTGGTTGGATCTTTCTGAAGGATCGTCAACGAAGACCCTAGGCATTCGGTGGAATGTAGCAGCAGATAATTTCACATTTAAAGCGCCTAATGTTGAAGAAAAAGAAATTTGTACGAAGCGTGAAGTTTTGTCGACTATCGCAAAATTCTTTGACCCTTGTGGGTGGTTAGCCCCAATTATTGTCGTTGCAAAACTGATAATGCAACAAGTTTGGTTAGATAAAATTGGGTGGGACGACACTTTGAAACCTGTTACCAATATGAATTGGAAAAACTTTGCAAAAAATAATTCGGTGATTGACACAATATCCGTACCAAGATGGATTCATTATTCGCCATCAAGTACCATTGAAATTCATGGTTTTTGTGACGCTTCAGAGAGCGCTTACGCTGCGACACTTTACGTTCGAGTCGAAGATGGAGACCGAATAGATACCTTTCTATTAGCAGCCAAGACCCGCGTGGCGCCAATCAAGAAAATTTCTCTTCCTAGATTAGAGTTATGTGGGGCAGTAATGTTGTCAAAATTAGCTAACACTATAATTCCAAATTTGCAAATTCCTGAAATTTCGACCCATTTCTGGACTGACTCTATGATAGTTTTGGCCTGGCTTCAAAAACCGCCGTGTTCTTGGAGTGCGTTTGTAGGAAACAGGGTTTCCGAAATTTTAGAAAATGTAGGTAGTGAAAATTGGAGTCATGTGGACTCCGAATCTAATCCAGCAGATGTAGCCAGCCGTGGCTGCTCACCAGATGAATTGAAGACACATACTTTGTGGTGGACTGGCCCATCGTGGCTAAAACTGCCCAAAGACCATTGGCCTAAACATCAAATTAATTCTGAAATGAACCTTGAAGCTAAACAAGTGAAAGTTTTAGCGACATCCACATTTGAGGACCCATTGACCCGTTTTTCATCGTTGCCGCGTGCATATCGTGTTTTATCTTATGTCATGCGATTTTGGCGCAACACGGGAACAAATCGACTTCGAATTTCGTCTGAAGAAATTACGGGTTCAGAACTTTTGGATATAAAAAATCGTCTTATAATCCTTACACAAAAACATTATTTTGTTGAAGAGTATTCAGCGTTGACCCAAAAGAAGCGACTCTCACCTAACAGCCAACTCTTACCTTTTAACCCCTTCATTGATGCGAAGGGTTTTCTTAGATCAAACGGTCGGTTAGTTCAATCACCCGCTCTCACATACAATGAACGTCATCCAATTTTAATTCCATATGATTCTCGGTTTGCACGCCTATTTGTCGAATTCGTTCATAAAGTAACAATGCACGGCGGTAATCAATTAATGATTCGCGTAATTCGTTCCGAATTTTGGATATTTCGTTTAAAGCAGTTAGTTAAAAAAGTTATCCATAACTGTCGAACTTGTGCTCTCCATCAGCATAAAACCCAGACACAAATTATGGCATCTCTTCCTCCAGAGCGCACTATGTTATCTAGACCCTTTCGAAATACAGGGGTAGATTTTGCGGGACCCTTTGGCATAAAAAGTATTACAGCTCGCGCCTGTCTAATTACCAAAGGATATGTCTGCATATTTGTTTGTTTTGCAACTCGAGCAATACACTTAGAAGCTACTAGTGATTTGTCGACCCAATCTTTCATAGCAGCTTTAGATCGGTTTATAGGCAGACGAGGGTGTCCGGAGAAAATATTCTCGGATAACGGTAAAAATTTTGTAGGCGCCGCCGAACTTATAAAAAAGGATAGGATCGCATTTATGAAATCAATACAAGACACTACAGTACAACGACATGTACATCAGAACTTAGAATGGAAGTTTATTCCGCCAGGTGCTCCTCACATGGGAGGTTTGTGGGAGGCTGGAGTTAAATCATTCAAGACTCACCTTCGAAAAACTATGCCAAAAATGAATTTCACCTTTGAAGAACTATCCACTATTTTAGCTCGTATAGAAGCTTGTCTTAATTCAAGACCCATTAATCCTGTTAGCGATGACCCTTCTAGTTTAGAACCCTTGACCCCTGGCCATTTTCTAGTGGGTTCACCATTACTAGCCCCTGCAGAACCCGATGTTTCTGAGGATGACATAACATTATCGAACAGGTGGAAGCGATTAAAGATTATTTCACAAATCTTTTGTCAAAGATGGAAATCGGAATATTTGAATGAGTTACATCGTAGATACAAATGGAAATACCCGCAACAAAATATTGTCGTAAATGATTTGGTGATTGTAAAAGACAATCGATTAGCTCCAAATGAGTGGAGACTTGGAAGAGTTGATAAAACTTATGAAGGGATTGATAAAAATGTCCGGGTGGTAGATGTTAGAACTTCGACTGGGGTGATTAGTCGACCTATCACGAAAATCGTAAAGTTATTTTCGGACTGACTAGCATATCGTAAATTCATGAAAAAACACGGTACTCACATAACTTTCGTTGCAGATATGTCAGGAGTACTCCCACAAAGAGACCCATCCCCACCTGGACCCAGCAGACCTGCCCGTCACAACCGCCATAGCAATGACCCACGTTACCGCCCTTCTCATTGGCAATTTGCTTGTGGGCTTTGTCAAGATGACCACCCACTGAGAAATTGTCATCGTTTCCGCCAGCAGACCCCATACCAACGATACGAGACCGTAGAGCGACGTAGCTATTGTCGCAACTGCCTGGCACGCAGCCACCTAGCTCCAGACTGTCCAGTCCTCACGGCGTGCAGGGAGTGTAACTTGCGTCACCATACAATGCTGCATGGGGCTCCTCAACTGAGGGAAACATTTGGGCGCTACACACCCCCTCCAGTGGAATTGCCTTACCACCGATCATCGGTGTTTATACCAACGGCGCAAGTTTATATGGCAGGTGAAAACTCCGAGGACTGGGCCAGTGTCAGGGTGTTGCTGTGTCAGGCAGCTACATCAACAAGAGTTGCGGCCTCCACAATCACGAGACTTGGCATTCCAACCACCGAAAGAAATGGACACAGGTTTGCAAGTATTCGGTTGCGATGCCGGACTTATGGTAGTCGGCTCGTTTATCGACTAAAGGCCTTAGTGACACGGGACCTGCCACGAAGACCCTACTCTGACCCAATAATAGAAGATCCCACCGTCGCTATGGAAGCCCGACCTCTTGCTGATATCGATCCAAGGGGCAATGAATCAATCGATGTAGAAATTGGTGCTGGTCCATATGCCTACCTCAGGAGAGACGGAGTTGTCGAAACCGGCTTAGGACGTGTCTTCGCCCAGCTGACCGATTGGGGATACGTGTTTGTGGGACCAGTGAGTAGTTCGTCACAGGAAACGAGATGAAGAGGTAAGGTAAACTACACTCTTTCGCGGGGGGCAGAATGTTCAAAGTTTCTTTGAACCCGTTTTGACATACTGTGCATAGCGGCACAAATAATTTTTAATCGTTGTGTCCTTTTGCTTTTCTATTTGTTTACCTGGAAAGTTTGCCCTTTGATCGATGCTTGTAGCTTTGTCGCTGAGCTTTGTTTATGCTGCTAAGCATCACTCAAAAGGGCAACGACCAGTCTTGAACCGACCGTGAAGTAAACAAATACGTGCGTGCGAACTCGTCTGCCCCCGCGAAAGTCAAGTGAAAATTTGTTATTGAACAATTCCTTAAAATAAATTAAAACATTAAAGTGAACAATTAAAGAACATATATAATTACAGGTAAACACAGTGAACAATTAGTGACACATATAAAACCCCATCGACTCCTCAAACCAAAGAAACCCAAACATAAAAGTGCCGACAACATAATTAAACGTCATCAACAAAAAAAGGAAAAAGATCACAACACTTTGTACACACAATAATAGAAATTTTAACTTAATTCTATATTGCACTAAAGTTCCATGTCATTGCATTGAATATTTTGCCTTACAACTATATTGCACAATCCCTTTGTATATTTTGTTAAAGTTAAAACTCACCCTTATTTACACCATTTCCCAAAATTGAATTCAAATCTAATTGCTTTTGTAAATAATTCTTAAATCTAGATGTAAAACTTAATTACTATTTAAAACTTAAACCTAATCATAAATAATGAATTAAAATTAAAATAACTCTTGAAATAATGATAAATAAAACCATTGTAATTCGAATTTCAAACCTAATTTCTCTAAGTGTCATTATTTCGAAAGGCAAAATTTTCCTTTTCAGCATTTATTAGTTCAATCCCAAACATTGTCAACATTTTATTTCTACAGAAAATTGTGTCAAAATTTTATTTTTATAGAAAATTTTGTCAAAATTTTATTTCTATAGAAAATTTTGTCAAAATTTTATTTTTATAGAAAATTTTGTCAAAATTTTATTTCTATAGAAAATTTTGTCAAAATTTTATTTCTATAGAAAATTTTGTCAAAATTTTATTTCCATAGAAAATTTTGTCAAAATTTTATTTTAATAGAAAATTGTGTCAAAATTTTATTTTAATAGAAAATTTTGTCAAAATATTATCTCTTAGAAAAGTTTGTCAAAATTTTATTTATTCTACATTTATTTCTACAGAAAATTTTGTCAAAATTTTATTTCTATAAAAAATTTTTGCTAAATTTTATTTCTACAGAAAATTTTGTCAAAATTTTGTTTTAATAGAAAATTTTGTCGAACTATTATTTCTATAGAAAATGTTGTTAAACTTTTATTTCTATAGAAATTAGTCAAAATTTTATTTCTGTTTAAATTTTTTTTCAAAATTTTATTTCTATGAAAAATTTCTCCAAAATTTTATTTCTATTGAAAATTTTGTCAAAATTTTATTTCTATAGAATTTTTTTCAAAATTTTGTTTTTATAGAAAAATTTGTCAAAATTTTATTTCTATTGAAAATTTTGTCAAAATTGTATTTCTATAGAAAATTTTGTCAAAATTTTGTTTTTATAGAAAAATTTGTAAAAATTGTATTTCTATAGAAAATTTTGTCAAAATTTTATTTCTGTAGAAAAAATTCTCAAAATTTTATTTCCATAAAAAAATTTTTTTAAAATTTGATTTTAGTATAGAACATTTCTTAAAAATTATATTTCTAAAGAAAATTTTGTCAAAATTTTATTTCTATAGAAAATTTTGTCAAAATTTTATTTCTATTGAAAGTTTTTGCAAAATTTTATTTCTGTTGAAAGTTTTTGCAAAATTTTATTTCTATACAAAATTTTTTCAAAATAGTTTTTCTTAGAAATGTATCAGACTATTCAGTCTATTGTGATACCACATTGGTGAACTTCTCTCTTATCACTGAGTGCTGCCCGATTCCATGTTAAGCTCAATGACAAGGGACCCCCATTTTATAGCAGAGTCCGAACGGCGTTCCACATTGCAGTGAAACCACTTAGAGAAGCTTTTAAACCCTCAGAAATGTCACCAGCATTACTGAGGTGGGATAATCCACCGCTGAAAAACTTTTTGGTGTTCGGTCGAAGCAGGAATCGAACCCACGACCTCTTAGTTAGAAAGAAGTGTTTTGCAAAATCTGACAAAACATGAAAAATTCCACCAATCTACCAAACAGTAAAGAATCTACCAGTTTTGGTAGAATTCTACCTGTGGCAACCGTTTTTCCATGGCCTCAAAATTGGGTAATAAAAACATGCATTCTTAACGCTTCAACCGCTTCTATAGATGTCGAAAATTTGATTCCTTTTTACTTTTAGACTCATACGAGCAAATCCATGATTCAGCACTTGTCACGGTGTCATACACATGTTATGAAGTACCGCACACGTATTTTGGGAGCATTTCTTTTGACCCATCAACACGAGACTTTTATGAGCGATTGAAAAATTGTGTGGGGTCCAACGCGAACAAATTTTTTGACGGTCAAATGGTCATGCAATAATATTGAATCTAACATATACAGGTCCCACTCAGAGAATGAAGCCGATCCATTTTTTTCGGCGGCGGCTAACACTAATTTTTTGCTTCTAGCGGCGGCGGCTTGACGCTAAGCCGATATAAATTTGTCTATTCGACGGCGGACAACTATCCATTATAAAATCATTTTGAAGTTATCCGAATGGAATGAGATTAGTTGTACAGCCAATTTTGCATTTCATTCCAATTCTCTGAGCTAAATTTTTGCAAAACTATTATAGCTACTTGATACTGCCGGATTTAGGGTGGAAAGTTAAACATTTTGACAAAAAATACAACTATTATTAATAAGTTTTTTCTTTTCTGATTTAAATCAATATTTTGGTTAATTGACGGCTCATTTTGAGTCGAGATGTGTCGACATATTCGGCGGCGGCTTCGACTGGCAAAAACTGGTTGGCGGCTAAAATCGTCGGCACGACTCTGCGGTTTCATTCTCTGGTCCCACTAATGATCAATGTTGTCTCAATCTTCCAATAGGTCGCCATCATGCAATATCAGATGACGCACAGCAACAATCCATTACGAAATCCGTATTGGAATGAAGTACGACCTAGTGTTGTATGCACTGAAAAAACAGTGAACCCTTTTCCATTGCAAAATGAACTAAACTGTAGTAATATTGACCATGATTTAGCCCTTAAGATTTTTTTCAACTTGTCTAGTTTATAATTTTCTTAAATTTTAGTTCATCTATAACATTGTATTTTAGTTCATTTTTACAACACCATAAGATTTATATACCCCTACCAAGTTAAAAAGTCAATATTCTTTTGGTTTACTTGCTTATTTTGTGGGAAACCCGATAATAAAAATTGGTTTACAGTCTCTTTAAAATGTCGACAACTAAACTATTTTTAAATCAATCCTTCCACAGTACAGAGAAATTAAATAATTAAAGGAACAACACATCGTTTTACTATTATGAAAATGTTCATACATTAAAATTAAACTTTCTTTAAGCAAAAGTACTTTATTATAAAAACTTATGATGAAAGTTCTTAATACAATGTTTTTTGTGAATAAAAATTATGACCACGTGGAACAGAGAGTAGTTCATTTGAACTCGCTGTTTGGACATTTTGACTTATCCTTTTTTTATTCATCGTAGGTAATTTTTTCACATATCTTGCTGGAAAAAAATGGAAGCAATAATGAAAATTGTTAAAAATTAACACCATGTAATGAAATATAAGTTTTTAATTCTTTATGTTAGCTTGTAACTTACCATATTTGGGGGCATTTTATCAAATGGTGTAAGGAATTCAACTTTTCTTTGGAAAACGTATCTCATAAAATTTGTACCTGAAACAATTAGAGAAATAATGAAGTATTTTATATAAACTCATAAAACTGTGTTGTTATCGATGTGAAGGATATAATAAAATAAATATTCTAGTTAAAAGAAAGACAAAGTTTTAATATAAAACTTACCAATTCTCTATTAAATTGTACGCTGAGGGGAAATATAAAAAGTTGTCCTAATTTATTTGGGTTACTCTGAAATTAAATATATATTTTTTACATTAATTAAAATTATTAAATAGGTTTCCAAAAAATCTAATGAAAAAAATAATAATATGCATAAAAATATTATGGTTAACCCTAGACAGTCATCATTTGTCAAAATGACGACACGTAATTTCATTTTCGATTTAAAATGCATTTTAGTCTTTTGGAAAATGGTAAATTGAAGTTATACTAATTCGACCGTTTTATGAATTTTTGTGTTATACTACTTAAAACCAAATTGAATAAGAAAATAAATTCAAGTTTGGTTCACTTTTTCGCTCACGATGAAAATTATAGCGTGTTGAAATGAGCCGTAGTCAAAATGACGAAGGATGACGTTAATGTACAAAAAATAAGGATGACTGTACAGGGTTAAAAGAAAGTTAAGGAATCCTTACCAATTCACTATTAAATTACAAGCAAAGGAGTACTAAAAATTTTTCCAAATTTTTAAGGGGTTATTCTGAAATTAAATATTTGTTTTTTACATTAAAAATATAACATTGGTTTCCAAAAAATTTGATTAAAGAAATACTAACATAAGGTATTAAAAACCTGTAATTTTGATGATAAAAAGGTCATAAAAACGTAAATATTCTAGTTGAAAGAAAGCCAATTTTTAAAAGAAAACTTACCAATGCTCTATTTTTTAAATTTGTTTGAATCCATCTGGAGTTGCTCTGAAATTAAATATTGTTTTTACAACAAAGAAAAACATTAAACTGGTTTCCAAAAAAAATAATTAACAAATAATAATATACATAAAAAATATTCTTTTTAAAAGAAATCCATATTAAAAAAATACTTACCAATTTATGACTAAACTGTACGCTGAGATATAACAAAAATTTTCCACATTCATCTGGAATTGAATATTAATTTTTTACATTGAATAATGAAAATTTCAATACACCTTCAATTCCAACATATTTTACTAAATATTCTTAATAACTTTTTTCTAAACTACCGATAAAATATTAATAACTTTCATTTAACCCTGGACAGTCATCCTTATTTTTTGTACACTAACGTCATCCTTCGTCATTTTGACTACGGCTTATTTCAAGATGCTATAATTTGCACTGTGAGCAAAAATGTGAACCAAAATTTAAATTATTTTCTTATTCATTTTGTTCTTAATTAGTATACAACAAAAATTCATAAAATATTTGCATTTGTATAACTTAAATTTATCATTTCCCAATCGACTAAAATGCATTTTAGATCGAAAATGAAATTACGCGTCGTCATTTTGACGAAGGATGACTGTTCAGGGTTAAAAGGTTTAATAAACAAACACCAATATATGTCTCAAAAATCCAAAATATTCCATGCCTTTATATTCCCTTGTTGCATACGTGCTTAAAAGATGCAACAACCCACGCCAACGCCAACTGTACAACTGAAGCATGCCAAACAAAACCAAGCAAAGCCAAAACATCCCTACAACAACAAAAACACATGTGCCTTTATTGAAAACAACACCTCATCCAGCCAAAAACCATCAACGAATAACAAACACACGCACACACAAACCACTAAATGAACAAAAATAAAAACAACTCCACGCTCATGTATACACAACAAAACTCAAGTAACATCATCTTTACATTAATCACATTCCACTATTCCGATAAAGATCTCTGTACTATGCATTAGTTCATCGCATCTGCTGACAATTTACTCTAAGAATAATATTCGTAAAGGCACACCAGTTTATGAACGATGAAACGTTTAACTTAAAGTTTGCAAAATTTTCATGAAATGTTATCTACCATTTTTGACGAAAATGTCTATAAATTTAATTACATGTGAACTAAAAATATTTCATTGGGTAATTTTTTACCAAAAATTATTAACTATAGGAATTGTCAGTAAGAAATTGCTATCCACTTTCAAGTTCATTTTTCGTAAAAAAATATTTTCTCATACAAAAAAATCTTATAGTAAATTGCATTTATTATTTAGAAAATACTTTACATTTCACAAGTAGTTTTATAGCATGACAAACGAATTTTTAACTAACAGTTAAGAAATTTTTTAAGGAAATTTCCATCGTATTTTGTAGGCCATGAACTAAACGATTGCTACTTATAATTTGTAAAATTTCCTTTCGAGTAGTTCATTTTCGTTGAAGATACGAAAAATGAACTAAAATTCTGGAAAATTCTTGTAATAAATTATTGTAAAAATCTTCTTAAATTTACGAGACACTTTTTTTTCTGTGTGGTGATCCATCAGTAAACACTGATCCTTCTTATTCTGATTCTTCATTGGGTTCAGTATCGTTATTATACGCTCCACCAGAGGAGGGATAGATGTAATGTAATCATGCTGCCGTTTTTAATATTAAAGCTATCGTATTAAAATTTTGACTGCAAATCGTTTCTTCCATCTACACAATAACCTACGGCTACTGTTTACACGTGCTGTTAATCATTTGTCTGTGGATTCTATGATTTTCACTGCTCTTTACCAAATCACCAGGATCTGCATTTGTCATTGGTGCCATTTCGGCATTATTAGTGATTACCACTAACCAGTCGGTTAGTGAATAGGATGGACGTGCAAGTGACATGCTGATCTTTCCATTTTTGAGATTTCTATTTGGCACATAAAGATTTCAACGATTCACACATCCATACATCAGTGTCTCTGCAAGTCTTGCCATTTCGTCACGCAGCGTTAGCAACTGCATTGGAGTGGGGCGGACTTCACAATCACCACCAAAAGCATTTGGAAAGGAACAAATCATTTCCTGTAACACCTCTTATGGTTATTGTCCAACATCCGTTAGTCTATGCATTGTCATTGGGGCGTGGAGATGTGTTCTCTTTGGTGTCCATCGTAGTACGAGTATGTACGATGGCTGCAACCACTAAACTGCAATATGACAATTAAGAGAGTTACTTACATGACCCGATAGAGGAAAAGGGTTTTATAGGAAGGTGCGTCCGTACACCCCCAAGCAAAAATCGCTTCTCTAACATATTTTGCATGAAGCACATTGGACACTACCGAAACATTAATATGTTTTTTTTTTTAT
This sequence comes from Haematobia irritans, assembly GCF_050003625.1. Taxonomy (NCBI): domain Eukaryota; kingdom Metazoa; phylum Arthropoda; class Insecta; order Diptera; family Muscidae; genus Haematobia; species Haematobia irritans. The sequence goes on along the minus strand of NC_134397.1, from coordinate 204,616,302 downwards.
GTGAACATATTATATGTTTGGAAGTATTTTGAGCCCAAAAATATTATATGCTTGGAAGAATTTTCCCCAAAGAAGATTGTGCTCATTCCCTCACATAATTTTCACGTCCACGAAATTTGTTAGTTCTTGGCATCTTTTTCTGTAATACAAATAATGTTGAAGAAATTATTCAATTTTAGAAATTTTTTAAATTTTACCTTTCGCTGGACGGAGCATCGAACCGAGGAACATACAGTTTGTAAGCCAACACACTATCCACTGGGCTAAGTAGCTATTATAGTCACCAGTAGACAATTATCGTTATGTTACATTTATATAGCATAGTTTGCAGCGCCCACAAGCCCATGCAAACATAACATTATTTAACAGAAACATACATTTGTTGCCCACGTGGAGCAGTGGTTAGCATGTCTGTGGGTTCAATCCCTACTCCGACCGAACACCAATTTTTTTAATTTACACATATATATTTATACTATATTAAATTTTTATAATGAAACTTCGAAATGTGGGTTATTAAAGATTTACAGTCAGAAAACCAGTGCTTGCTTTTTTTTGTTTTTGTAACAAAACATGTTCCGATTTCTTTTAACGAACCAAGAAAAAACTTGTGTCCATAATGCCAAAATGCTAAACAAAACACATGTCCACATATACATAAAATGTTGCTTTCAAGGCGAAAACACATGGTGTTTTGTTTTTCAAATGTCTATTCTCTTGCTTCCGAATGTCTATTCTCTTTACTCCGAATATTCATTCTAATATTCAAATTAAATAATATTTAGACTTAAGCATGTCAAATTTTTGGCCTTATCATAAAACAGTTTTCCGAAACAAGCGGTTTCACAGAAATTTCTCTCTTTTTATTCTCTCGCTGTGTTATGTTTATATCTTTCGTCAACCCTCCCGGTTTCCATCTCTGGTTGTTTCTCTCTGTCGCGCTCTGAATAAAATATCACAACATATATATGTTTACTCGAAATTTGTAAATTTATATATGTTTACATTCACACATATTTTAGTGCTTGGATGGACATTTTGTTGGATCCTAAGATTTTGACCTTCCTTTAAGAATTTTGGCATTGATTCCGAGCCAAAAATGCGGATTCTTTAAAATAAGGAAATTTTTTGTGACCTATCTGGATTTAAATCTAGGATCTATAAAATTAAAATTAGGTGTGCACGAAATTCTCGTGACACGGGAGATTCACGCATAAATCACGTGAGTCGTGAACAAAATACAAAGCAAGTCTCGTGAATGGGACTAAAATAAATATGTCGTTCGTGAGAAATACAATTTATTCGTGAATGTGGGTGAATAAAATTTCTGCAAAATCATGCTCACGAAAAAAAATCAAGATTTAATTCATACTCGTATGTTAACTGAAATTAATTTAGCTCTCGAACTATATTCTATTTTTGAATTTTGTTACCTTTGGTGATTTCCGTTTGGAAAACGTCGTGAGTCTCGTGAATTTGTCGTCAATCACGTGAATTATCGTGAATCGTGCATGAGCGTGAGTCTTTAAAAGTAGTTCGTGCGCGAGTTCTGGTTTTCATTTCGTGAATGTGCGTGAATGGGATGGGCTACCACACGTATCGTGCGTGAATAAACATTTTGCTTCGTGAATGTGCGTGAGTGTGAGTGAAATTTCAGTCACGCGCACACCTCTAATACAGACCTCATTTATCGAATTTTCATTCTATTTTTCCGGTATATTAATAAAGCTATTCACGTACAAACAAATGACAGTTTAAAAATCCAAATTATGACGGATACTTCGAAGTAAACAATATTTTCTTAATTCCAAAAAAAACTTTAAACCAAAGATGCTAAATCTTCAAAATAAGTCTTAGCCTATATTTGAAGCGGTTTTATCTTAAATCTAAAGATTCAGTATTTCAGTTAATTTAAGAACGATTTCTTTAAATCAAAAATGTGTTTATTTACTTTAAGGAAAATTTGCCTTAGTTTAATGAAGGGATGCAAATTTTCAAAATGTGTGTCCTAAATTTAATGAAAAACAAGTAAGGAAAGTCTAAAGTCGGGCGGGGCCGACTATATTATACCCTGCACCACTTTGTAGATCTAAATTTTCGATACCATATCACATCCGTCAAATGTGTTGGGGGCTATATATAAAGGTTTGTCCCAAATACATACATTTAAATATCACTCGATCTGGACAGAATTTGATAGACTTCTACAAAATCTATAGACTCAAAATTTAAGTCGGCTAATGCACTAGGGTGAAACACAATGATAGTAAAAAAATATGGGAAAGATTTTAATATGAAGCAATTTTAAGGAAACTTCACAAACTTTTATTTATGATTTATCGCTCGATATATATGCATTAGAAGTTTAGGAAAATTAGATTTTAAAAGGAAAATTTTCGTATTTTGACCATTTTTGTCGAAATCAGAAAAACATATATATGGGAGCTATATCTAAATCTGAACCGATTTATACCAAATTTGGCACGCATAGCTACAATGCTAGTTCTACTCCCTGTGCAAAATTTCAACTAAATCGGAGTTTAAAATTGGCATCTGTGGTCATATAAGTGTAAATCGGGCGAAAGCTATATATGGGATATATATCTAAATTTGTACCGATTTCAACCAAATTTGGCACGCATAGCTACCTACAATGCTAATTCTACTACCTGTGCAAAATTTCAACTAAATCGGAGCAAAAAATTGGCCTCTGTGGTCATATGAGCGTAAATCGGGCGAAAACTATATATAGGAGCTATATCTAAATCTGAACCGATTTCAATAAAATTTGGCACACTTGACTACACTACTAGTGCAAAATTTCAATCAAATTGGGCCAAACCTCTGGCTTCTAGGACCATACTAGTCAATATCGGGCGAAAGATATATATGGGAGCTATATCTAAATCTGAACCGATTTCAATAAAATTTAGCACACTTGACTATACTACTAATTTTATTCCATGTGCAAAATGTCAACCAAATTGGGCCAAAACTCTGGCTTCTGGGACAATATAAGTCCATATCGGACAAAAGATATATATGGGAACTATATCTAAATCTGAACCGATTTCAATCAAATTTTGCACACTCGACTATTCTACCAATTGTACTCCTCGTGCAAAATTTCAAGCAAATCGGGATAAAACTCTGGCTTCTGGATCCATATAAGTGCATATCGGGCGAAAGATATATATGGGAGATATATCTAAATCTGAACCGATTTCTACCAAAATCAATAGGGTTCTATTCTGACCCAAAACAGGAACATATGCGAAATTTGAAGTCGATTGGACCTAAACTGCGACGTAGACTTTGATCACAAAAATGTGTTCACAGACAGACGGACATGGTTATATCGACTCAGGGAACCACCCCGTGCCTTATTGCCAAAGACACCATGTGTCTATCTCGTCTTCTTGGTGTTACAAACATATGCCCTAACTAATAATACCCTGTTCCACAGTGTGGCGCAGGGTATAAAAATATGGGAAACGTTTAAATCTGAAGCAATTTTAAGGAAAATCCGCAAAAGTTTATTTATGATTTATCGCTCTCTCTCTCTCTCTCTCTCTCTCTCTATATATATATATATATATATATATATATATATATATATATATATATATATATATATATATATATATATATATATATATATATATATATATATATATATATATATATATATATATATATATATATATATATATATATATATACACACTAAATTATAATACCCTGTTCCACAGCGTGGCGCAAGGCATAATTTTTTTTTTTTTTATAAATGCCACTTACACTTCTAATCATCAATTTTCAACATATGACAATCAGCCGCTCTTACGACCTGCATTTATCAAATTTAGGTTTTTTCACTTGTTAAAGAAAAGTTTGTAGTTAGAAGGAAAATTTTGAAATTCAAGAATGTCTTTAGTGCCATATGAAGTTCAAGATGGACGCATTATTGGTAAAATTTACAAATTTTAAGAAATTCTGAACGATTTTTTAGGAGACACGAATTTGGTAAATATTTGTGCTTCATTTGTGTATAGTTTTTTGTGCATTTTTTTTTTTTTTTTGTTAATTTAACTAACGTACGCAAAAAGTTATTAAATTCAAAGAAATTTTCTGAAAACATAATAATTCCATTAACTAAAATCATATTAAATTGGATTTAGTGCCATAAAGGGTTCACTTTTTTTTTTTAGTGTACGAAATATAAAATGTTATTCATAAAATAAAACAAAAATTATTTTTGTGTGTGTATTGCTCCAATTGAAACATTTCGACACTAATTTCATCAACATCATACACAACGTTTTGCATTTAGCATTTTGTATTGGCCTCTTGGCGATAGAATATCAACAGCACACTCTGCTACTTAACATATCCTTTGTCCTTGGCACATCGTTTATACTTTCGGCTACGCTTTGAAGTGAAAAAAGGACACAATGTTGAATTGAATTGAATTATGGCAGTGATCTGTTGGTGTCGTCCCTGGTCCATCCCGGATTGTGTTACAATCGAGAATTATCTGTGTGTCTGTCTGTGATTGTTGTTGCCACATGAGGAAGGGCGTTTGTACGAACGCCTGCGATGATGAATATAGTTATGGGCAATAAAAATATAAATCATATTAAGAGACAATATATAGAGAAAGTGCGGCTTCAACAGGCACCAACTATGTGGGAATATGTTCAGCAGCAAAGGGCAGAAAACGGCCTCAAACAATTCTTGTTAAAAATGATAGTTATATTGTTTCGATTCTCTTCCATCTATATCTCTTAACCCTTTCACTACCGAAATAAACCTGATGTTAAAAACTTTAACTGCATTAATTAATTTCATCATATGGTGTTACTAACAGCATGTAGAACAAAAATTTTAATTTTGAGAACATACCTCAATTACTGCAAGAGCTATATGAGCTCGTTCTAAAAATTTGATTCTTGAATTGTTACCAAATGGCCTTACGAAAATAAGCGCTATTTGGCCTATAATATCGTTCAAATTGTAAGAAAAAATACAAAAAAGAACCCGAAAAAATCAGCTATAGTTTTTGTATATATGTCCCTTTACTAGAAACATACAGTAGCAAAATTATCTCAAATTTTTAGCATTCTTCGTTTATTGTTAAAGAAGTAAACATTTAGACTTCACCAATATGGAAAATATTTATAGCTTCTTTAGATTAAAGCATCTACTTTAAAATAACATCGATAAATTAATCGAAACTAAGTGGAACAAGTATATACGGCCGTAAGTTCGGCCAGGCCGAATCTTATGTACCCTCCACCATGGATTGCGTAAAAACTTCTATGAAAGACTGTCATCCACAATCGAATTACTTCGGTTGTGGTATCTTAAAACTTCTTAACATCGTTTTCTAAATTGTGACTTAGCCCAAACGTGGTAGAGAGTCAGAATTGAAATATGGGGGTCGCTTATATGGGGGCTATATACAATTATGAACTTGATATGGACCAATTTTTGTGTGATTAGGGATCGATTTATCTGAGGGCTATTATAACTATAGACCGATATGGACCTAGTTGGGCATGGTTTTAAACGGTCATATAATAGCACACTGTATACCAAATTACTACTGAGTCGGATTAAATTTGCTCCTCCAAGAGGCTCCAAAACCAAATCTCTGGATCGGTTTATATGGGGGCTATATGGGGGGATTATGGACTGATATGGACTGATATGGACCACTTTTGACATGGTTGTTAAATATCATATACTACCACCACGTACCAAATTTCAACCAGATCGGATGAATTTTGCTTCTCCACAAGGCACCGGAGGTCAAATCTAGGGATCGATTTATATGGGGGCTATATATAATTAAAACTGATATGAACCAATTCCTACATGGTTGTTGGATACCATATACTAACATCACATACCAAATTTCAACCAACTCGGATGAATTTTGCTCTTCCAAGGGGCTCCGGTGGTCAAATCTGTGGATCGGTTTATATGGGGGCTATATATAATTATGGACCGATTTCGACCCATTTTTGCATGGGTGTTTGAGACCATATATTAACACCACGTATCAAATTTCAACAGAGTCAGATGAATTTTGGTCTTCCAAGAGGCTCCGGAGTTCAAATATGGTGATCGGTTTATATGGGGGCTATATATAATTATGGAGCGATGTGGACCATTTTTTGCATGGTCATTAGAGACCATACACTAACACCATGTACCAAATTTCAGCCGGATGGGATGAAATTTGGTACTCTTAGAGCCACCGCAAGCCAAATCGGAGGATCGGTTTATATGGGGGCTATATATAATTATAGACCGATGTGGACCGATTTTTGCATGGTTGTTAGAGACCCTATACCAACACCATGTACCAAATTTCAGCCGTATCGGATGAAATTTGCTTCTCTTAGAGGCTCCGTAAACCAAATCTGGGGATCGGTTTATATGGGGGCTATATATAATTATGGACCGATGTGGACCAATTTTTGCATGGTTATTATAGATCATATGTTTACACCATGTACCAAATTTCAGCCGGATTGGATGAAATGTGCTTCTCTTAGAGGCTCCGCAAGCCAAATCGGGGGATCGGTTTATATGGGGCTATATGTAATTATGGACCGATATGGACCAATTTTTGCATGGTTATTAGAGATCATATGCTAACACCATGTACGAAATTTCAGCCGGATCGGATGAAATTTGCTTCTCTTAGAGTCCCCGCAAGCCAAATTTGGTGTCCGTTTATATGGGGGGCTATACGTAAAAGTGGACCGATATGGCCCATTTGCAATACCATGCGACCTACATCAATAACAACTACTTGTGCCATGTGTCAAGTCGATAGCTTGTTTCGTTCGGAAGTTAGCGTGATTTCAAGAGACGGACGGGGACATGCTCAGATCGACTCAGAATTTCACCACGACCCAGTATATATATACTTTATGGGGTCTTAGAGCAATATTTCAATGTGTTACAAACGGAATGACAAAGTTAATATACCCCCCATCCTATGGTGGAGGGTAACAGGTTGGCTGATAAGTCCACGGTCTGACACATAGATGGTGTCGCTAGTATTAAATGCATATTATTTTTATATAGTACCAACCTTCAAATGATTCGTGTCAAAATTTGACGTCTGTAAGTCAATTAGTTTGTGAGATAGAGCGTCTTTTGTGAAGCAACTTTTGTTATTGTGAAAAAAATGGAAAAAAAGGAATTTCGTGCTTTGATAAAATTCTGTTTTGTGAAGGGAAAACTGCGGTGGAAGCTAAAACTTGACTTGATAATGAGTTTCCGGACTCTGCCCCAGGGAAATCAACAATAATTGATTGGTATGCAAAATTCATGCGTGGTGAAATTATCACGGAGGACGCTGAACGCAGTGGACGCCCGAAAGAGGTGGTTACGGACGAAAACATCAAAAAAATTCACAAAATGATTTTGAATGACTGTAAAATGAAGTTGATCGAGATAGCAGAAGCCTTAAAGATATCATAGGAACGTGTTGGTCATATCATTCATCAATATTTGGATATGCGGAAGCTCTGTGCAAAATGGGTGCCGCGCGAGCTCACATTTGACCAAAAACAACAACGTGTTGATGATTCTGAGCGGTGTTTGCAGCTGTTAACTCGTAATACACCAGAGTTTTACCGTCGATATGTGACAATGGATGAAAAATGGCTCCATCACTACACTCCTGAGTCCAATCGACAGTCGGCTGAGTGGACAGCGACAGGTGAACCGACCGTGTCCGAAGCGTGGAAAGACTCAAAAGTCCGCTGGCAAAGTAATGGCCTCTATTTTTGGGGATGCGCATGGAATAATTTTTATCGATTATCTTGAGAAGGGAAAAACCATCAGCAGTGACTATTATATGGCGTTATTGGAGCGTTTGAAGGTCGAAATCGCGACAAAACGGCCACATATGAAGAAGAAAAAAGTGTTATTCCACCAGGACAACGCACCGTGCCACAAGTCAATGAGAACGATGGCAAAAATTCATGAATTGGGCTTCGAATTACTTCCCCACCCAACGTATTCTCCAGATCTGGCCCCCAGCGAGTTTTTCTTGTTCTCAGACCTCAAAAGGATGATAGCAGGGAAAAAATTTGGCTGCAATGAAGAGGTGATCGCCGAAACTGAGGCCTATTTTGAGGCAAAACCGAAGGAGTACTACCAAAATGGTATCAAAACATTGGAAGGTCGTTATAATCGTTGTATCGCTCTTGAAGAGAACTATGTTGAATAATAAAAACGAATTTTGACAACAAAATGTGTTTTTCTTTGTTAGACCGGGGACTTATCAGCCAACCTGTTATAACAAATTATACCATAAGCAAAATGCAGAACAAAAACCAGGTAAATTTTTCAATTACACTTTCCTTTCCAAAAAAACCACGTGCCACTTCTAAATAAAGAAATTAACACAAAACACAGTAATTCCGTATTCTCTGTCCATTCCAAGAAACGATCAACACACGACTGACGCGCAAAATGAAAATCGTGTGTACCTGCTCAATGTTTTTATAAAACTCTTTTCGCTGCAAAAAATATTAAAAAATGAAATGGTCATGAAAACAATTTACATGGTCTCTATGGCCATGTAATGGTTCCAGACATGTCTATACGTAACCTATAAAAATACTTTTTTCTCTGCAAAAAAGTAAAAAAAAAAAATGAATGGTCAGGTACATGATTTTCCCGACCATGTAATGGTCACAAATTCTATCATTTAAATAATAGAACATTTTTGCGGCATTTGAGAACCATTTAAATGCTTATTGCCAACATATATTTTTCCCCGCTCGAAAATTCTTTTTACAAAAAGACAAAAGACAAAATACATGGTTTTCGCGACAATTACCTACTCTAGATACTCTAGATAAGCATTAAATGGATGAGACAACCATTTCCAAATATGTTGTTTTTTTCTGTGCGTGTAGTTACAAAAAAGAAGGGAGCCACCGTGGTGCAATGGTTAGCATGCCCGCCTTGCATACACAAGGTCGTGGGTTCGATTCCTGCTTCGACCGAACACCAAGAAGTTTTTCAGCGGTGGATTATCCCACCTCAGTAAAGCTGGTAACATTTCTGAGGGTTTCAAAGCTTCTCTAAATGGTTTCACTGCAATGTGGAACGCCGTTCGGACTCGGCTATAAAAAGGAGGTCCCTTGTCAGTGAGCATAACATGGAATCGGGCAGCACTCAGTGATAAGAGAGAAGTTCACCAATGTGGTATAACAATGGACTGAATAGTCTAAGTGAGCCTGATACTTCGGGCTGCCACCTAACCTAACCTACAAACCAGTAAGGAAAGTCTAAAGTCGGGCGGGGCCGACTATATTATACCCTGCACCACTTTGTAGATCTAAATTTTCGATACCATATCACATCCGTCAAATGTGTTTGGGGCTATATATAAAGGTTTGTCCCAAATACATACATTTAAATATCACTCGATCTGGAAGAATATGATAGACTTCTACAAAATCTATAGACTCAAAATTTAAGTCGGCTAATGCACTAGGGTGGAACACAATGTTAGTAAAAAAATATGGGAAACATTTAAATCTGAAGCAATTTTAAGGAAACTTCGAAAAAGTTTATTTATGATTTATCGCTCGATATATATGTATTAGAAGTTTAGGAAAATTAGAGTCATTTTTACAACTTTGCGACTAAGCAGTGACGATTTTACAAGGAAATTGTTGGTATTTTGACCATTTTTGTCGAAATCAGAAAAACATATATATGGGAGCTATATCTAAATCTGAACCGATTTCAACCAAATTTGGCACGCATAGCAACAATGCTAATTCTACTCTCTGTGCAAAATTTCAACTAAATCGGAGTTAAAAATTGGCCTCTGTGGTCATATGAGTGTAAATCGGGCGAAAGCTATATATGGGAGATATATCTACATCTGAACCGATTTCAACCAAATTTGGCACGCATAGCTACAATGCTAATTCTACTCCCTGTGCAAAATTTCAACTAAATCGGAGCAAAAAATTGGCCTCTGTGGTCATATGAGTGTAAATCGGGCGAGCCACCGTGGTGCAATGGTTAGCATGCCCGCCTTGCATACACAAGGTCGTGGGTTCGATTCCTGCTTCGACCGAACACCAAAAGTTTTTCAGCGGTGGATTATCCCACCTCAGTAATGCTGGTGACATTTCTGAGGGTTTCAAAGCTTCTCTAAATGGTTTCACTGCAATGTGGAACGCCGTTCGGACTCGGCTATAAAAAGGAGGTCCCTTGTCATTGAGCTTAACATGGAATCGGGCAGCACTCAGTGATAAGAGAGAAGTTCACCAATGTGGTATCACAATGGACTGAATAGTCTAAGTGAGCCTGATACATCGGGCTGCCACCTAACCTAACCTAACCTAAATCGGGCGAAAGCTATATATGGGAGATATATCCAAATCTGAACCGATTTCAACCAAATTTGGCACGCATAGTTTCAATGCTAATTCTACTCCCTGTGCAAAATTTCAACTAAATCGGAGTTAAAAATTGGCCTCTGTGGTCATATGAGTGTAAATCGGGCGAAAGCTATATATGGGAGATATGTCCAAATCTGAACCGATGTCAACCAAATTTGGCACGCATAGTTACAATGCTAATTCTACTCCCTGTGCAAAATTTCAACCAAATCGGAGTTAAAAATTGGCCTCTTTGGGCAAATGAGTGTAAATCGGGCGAAAGCTATATATGAGAGCTATATCTAAATCTGAACCGATTTGGCTGGTATTTTGCAAGTTTTTCGAGACCCATAAAATATTCGGATGTACGAAATTTGAGGAAGATCGGTTGATATACACGCCAATTATGACCAGATCGGCGAAAAATATATATGGCAGCTATATCTAAATCTGAACCGATTTTTTCCAAAATCAATAGGGATCGTCTTTGAGCCGAAACAGGACCCTATACCAAATTTTAGGACAATCGGACTAAAACTGCGAGCTATACTGTGCACACAAAAATACATCAACAGACAGACAGACGGACAGACAGACAGACAGACGGACATCGCTAAATCGACTCAGAATTTAATTCTAAGCCGATCCGTATACTAAAAGGTTGGTCTATGATTACTCCTTCTTGGCGTTACATACAAATGCACAAACTTATTATACCCTGTACCACAGTAGTAGTGAAGGGTATAAAAAGAATATCTATGGGAGGGCATTTGGGCGACACAAATATTTAAGAATTGTATTCAGTATGATTTGATGGACAAACAGACGGACGGAAACCTAGAGCTAAGTATACTCAGGAAATGATTTTGTGTAAATTCGTATTTAAAATTAGGATGGTCCAAAAGTACTTAGTCATACCAAGTAAAGCTGTAGTAAAGAAAGAATTTACTATCGTGTAGGATGATTCCGCTATTGCTAATGAATTGAAAAAAAGTCGATTTCCTTTTCTGAACATATGCCAAGATAATTGAGGTTAAGGGCGGAAAACTTGTTACGTGTTCTCCAATGAAAAAGTAACATTATGCTCTTGAAACATGTTGGAGGTGACCATATCCCTTTTCAGGGTGTTGTATGAGATTTTTTTATGACACTTGACATTTGTATTTTGAGGACAATAAATCTTTGTGCTCTCGAGAATATTGTTTTCAGTGAAGACAATTGAGGACATACTCCTACCGAAGCTCCCGAAGAAAAGTTTGTCATCGACTATATTATGATCTTAAAAAGGCCCTTCTCATATCGTTTTAATTTTCGATTTCCGCACTTGCCAGTACCTAGTTCATATATCGTATATGAAAGAAGCTTTTGATTCCATTATTAAGATATACTACACATTTCCTAAGGACATTTTCATCGTTCCATTGTGTATTTAATGAAATTCTATACGCATATATCTATTTAACTGTGCGTTAAAAATACAATCGTAATATTTCGATGTATATTTCGCTATACTAAGATCCCACACAATATTGAAAATGAAAAAGTTCTTCGGATTAGAGGTACAGTTTCCAGATGATGTTTGCCGAAATTTGGGACATTCCGGGATTTTTCGGGACAAGCAAAATAGTCACATTTTTCGAAAATAGTTGCCCATATTTTATCACTTGGTATTTATTTTGGTAAATTTGCATAAACGCCATGTCGTAGTCTTTATTGCCTACAGACTTTGAAAATCTTAAATATGTTGGAGCCTCTGAAACTTTCTCCCAAGATGGTTGCGATGATTTTATATAAAATGTTGGAATTGTTGAAAAAATTGTCTTTTGAAAAACGGAAGCCTGAACTCATATTTACTGGCAACTACGATGGCAAACAAAATTTAGCTCTATTGTGGCAATAGCTGCATCTTTTGTAGTTCCCTTAAAAAGTATGAAAATTCAAAACCAAAAATTTTTTTAAAGCGATATAATTTCAAATCGTTTTCTTTTCTACGAAATGGGAAAATTAAAACATATGCCTTGAGTAATTGAAATTTCGGGATTTTTGGTAAATTTTGTGAAAGATTCGGGACAATTCCTGGCGACGAAATTCCGGGACAATATAGGCGAATTCCGGCCATCTGACAAGCCTAATTAGAGGCTTAGAGAGGTGATAACCACCATAACTTGATCACGTGATCTGCATAGACTGGAAGAAGAAAATTTTGAAATATTAAATAAAATTTATTTCAGATTTTGAATCTAAAACAGGCCTTCCACAAAAATAGTTTGGATCCCAAACTTTTTACCCGGAAGTATCGCATACACGCAGAGAAGGAATATGATCCCATCAACCATGTTTCAAGAGCAAAATGTTATTTTTGGATGGTGACCATGTTTATGGCAAAAATGTTGTTTTCTCACAAATAATATGCTTGCCGAAATCATACACATAATTTCCGAGAAAATAACATGGTTGCGACAAACATGTTTCATGGTCACCATTCAAAAATAACATTTTGCTCTTGAAACATAGTTGAGGTGATCATATTCCTTCTCTGGGTGTACTTGGACCATCTCAAATGAATTTCAATTGGGCTTGTCATAGCACGAATATACCATTTTCAGATACTTACATTGCTATGCCTTAGAAACAGTGCCGGCAGCTTTTGTCAAAATGGCCAAACAAACAAATAAAAACTACTGCCCAATATTGTTATTATTTATTTATCAATAAAAAAGTAAAAAATAAAATATAAAATAAAAAATCATCCCCGCTGGGATTTGAACCTGTGCCGTTTGACTTTTTCACTTCCAAGGAAGTTCTTATGAGAAGGTTTTGCATATTACGATAATTTTTATTTATTTATTTATTTATTTAGTTAGTTAGTTTTTTTTGCATGGAAAAAATAAATGTATACAAAAATATATGGAAAAAAATAGAAACGATATATAACATAAAAAATAATTTTTTAGAAAAATATTTAATAACAAGTATATACAGCAGTAAGTTCGGCCGGGCCGAATCTTAAATATCCACCACCATGGATCAAATATAATAGTTTACTTTGAAAACTCTTCGTCGTAGCGGGTATATAGAATTTTAGGGGGCATGATGACAAATCTTCTCCCATGCCAATCAGTTCAACCAGTATGCTTCCCGAAGAAAAACAATTTAAAGATATCTATGAAGACTAGATCAGATTCTAAATTTTTCTGCCATTATTTAAATTAATACGATAAGTAAAATCTGGAAATTTGCTATACCCTGAAAAAAGTGGTTTCTTTTCTGAGGAACGAAATTTTAGACAAGCAAAGTTTTCTTTTGATACAAATTTTAGAGACAATCGGGAATTCCGTTTGTCTAAAATTTCATTCCGTAGTAAAATATTTTTTCTTTGAGTATACCCTCAAGAAGTAAAATCGGTCTATATCGATGCCTTACCAATGGACCGGTAAAATAAATGCGATACAGATTTTTGAGGGTCACAAATTCCAGTATATTTAAATTTTTGTGCAAAACTACGGTGTCTAGAAGACCAAGGAGTTAAATTTGGCGGCTGTACTAAAACATAGGTCGACACAAGCATATTCGGCTGACCTATTTGTGGTCAGCCGGATTCCAGAAGACCTACAAATAAACTCGGGTGTTAGGTCTATATGGGGGTTATACCAAAACATGGACCAATACTCACCACCTCTTAATGTTCCTCAAATACCTCTAGAATTCCACTTTCAGACGAATTGGGTGAAACTACGAATTCTGAAAGCCCAAGATATAAAGTCGGGAGATCGGTCTATTGGGGGTTATACCAAAACATGGACCGTTAGGCACCATTTGCGACAAACCTACTTTTGATCTTAAAATACGTCTAGATTTCCAATTTCAAACAGATCGGCTAGAAAATATAGTCTCTAGACGCCCAAGAGGTAATATCGAGAGATCGGTCTATATGGGGGTTATACAAAAAAAATGGACCGATACACCTCAATTTTGGCAAACCTATTTGTGGTCCCAAAATACCTCTAGATTTCCAATTTCAGGCAAATAATAAAAACAGTTTATAGAAGCCCAAAAATAAAAATCAGGAGATCGGTCTATATGGCGGCTATACCAAAACATGAACCGATACGGACCATTTTGGGCACACCTCTTTGTGGCCCTAAAATACTTCTAGATTTTCAATTTTAGGCAAATCGGATAGAAAATACATTTACTAGACGTCCAAGAAGTAAAATCGGGAGATCGGTCTATATGGGGGCTATACCAAAACATGGACCGATACACCCCATTTTCGATACACCTCTTGAAGGTCCAAAAATACTTGCAGATTTTCCATTTCAGGTAAATCGGATAGAAAATACTTTTTCTAGACGCCCAAGAAGCAAAATCGGAAGATCGGTCTATATGGGGGCTATACCAAAACATGGACCGATGGGCACCATTTTCGACACACTTTTTTATGGTCCTCAAGTACATCTAGATTTTCAAATTCAGGCAAATTGGATAAAAACGACGGTTTTTATAAGTCCAAGACCCCAAATCGGGAAGACGGTTTATATGGGGACTATATCAAAACTTGCACCGATATAGCCTATCTTCGAACTTGACCTGCGTGCAAACAAAAGACGAATCTGTGCCAAATTTCAGGACGATAGCTCAATTATTGAAGGTGCTGTTGCGTGACTACAACAAACAGACAGACGGACATACTTATATTGTGTTAGAATTTCTCTCTGATCAAGAATATATATATATATATATATATATATATATATATATATATATATATATATATATATATATATATATATATATATATATATATATATATATATATATATATATATATATATATATATATATATATATATATATATATATATATATATATATATATATATATATATATATATATATATATATATATATATATATATATATATATATATATATATATATATATACTTTATATAGTCGGAAATCGATATTTCGATGTGTTACACACGGAATGACAAACTTATTATACCCCCATCACCATTCTATGGTGGTGGGTATAAAAAAATTGCCGCTGGTGAGATTTGAACCAGCGTTCTGTATTGTTTCATTCCCAATAATAAAGAACTTCTCAGGAAGTAGTTAGAATGTCATGCCGGGGTGTCATATTAGGTTCATATCACAAACATTTGAATAGACGTTTTGAAGCATCATGTTCAATGGCGTTTGTGGTTGAGTGTGCTCAGACGTTCTGCTACGGTGCCAACAGACCCAGGTTCAACCCTCGGTGAAAGCGAAGAAGTTTTTCAATTTGTAAAAATTAGATAATATCAAAACAAAAGTGTAACAAAAAATACATATAAAAACAAAAAGTGAAATTCTTTTTATTTTTAATTTAAATTCATTGGATATGATCCATGTTTGCACTACTTCCGGATCACCAATTCGGAATCCAAACTACTTTTTTGGTAGCTCTTTCTGTTTTGCGGCGCTATTGGTGCAATATCGTGAAAATTCTCACAATCAACAACCATTTTTTTAAGATTTAGCACTTAAAAAAAAAAAAAAACTTCCGTTACAAAGTTCGCAATGTACTCTTATTTAATATTATCAAGATATTTAGGTTAATGCAAAATATCACCTCGGGACATAACCTTTTTGCAAACTCCAATCCTATTTGAATAGACACACACACACATTATCAATTTGCAAAACTTTTCCATATTCAACAAACCATTATATTTTTAGCCACAGGATTTATAGTTGACACAGCATTCTTAGTCAAACGAAAAAAAAGGACAAATACACAAATGGAATTGATTGATTTGTAGGAATTGCAAATGAAAACCCTCACACACACACACACACACACATCAAAGAAATGCTTTTGAGGTTAAACTTTTGTCGATTATTTATGAGTAACAAAGAACACTGAGTGTGTATTTCTCTATTTGCCTTCTTTTTTTCTCGCAAGATTTGACAAATGTTTAGCTTTATGGCTAAAAAGCGATTAGCAAGGATAATAAAGTTACCAAGAAATCAGTGAGTGAGCTCCACTTATTTGATTTCGAGCCCATTAACAAAAGATGTTTTGTATTTATAAGCCGCTTATCAAATTTCACCAACACAACGAGATTTTCTTTATTTAATAAAGGCAAATGGAAATTTATTTTTGAATTTACTATGGTTATGTAATTTGACTGTTACATTTACTTATCATTGTTGATATAGTCACAAGGACAGATTTTAGAATTAGATTTGGGGACACTGAGAAAAATGAAAGCAATACACAAAAACTAGGAAGGGAAAATGTGTGTACTCGTATGTAAAAGTACATGCAAAGAAAATACGTAATCACAAACGAAAGTTCGGCCAGATCGAATCTTATGTACCCTCCACCATAGATTGCGTACAAAGTTCTACTCAAGATTGTTATTCACCATCAATTTTCTAATAGTAATTAGAGAGCAAAATTTCAACCAGATCGTACGAAATTTGTTCATTTATGATGAAGCATAAGTTAAATATTGGAGTTTGGCTTAAATGGGGGCTATTTATACCCTAAATAGGGTTTTATTCCCCCCGGAACGGGATCATGGGAATTCCCGGGAAATTTCTATTTTTTCGCTCCCGCTTTCCCGGGAATGAAGTACGGGAATTCCCGGAAAATTTTCTTTACAATATTTTATGTATAATAGAGGGTTTTATATGACAAATGACTGTTGAAATCTAGTTAAAGTGGATTTTTGGAAGTGTAATGTGAATAACTATGGTACCAAGTCGTAGTTGTAGCCTTGTGGAACATAACATACATATTAAGAAAAACAAGTAAGGAAAGTCTAAAGTCGGGCGGGGCCGACTATAATATACCCTGCACCACTTTGTAGATCTAAATTTTCGATACCATATCACATCCGTCAAATGTGTTGGGGGCTATATATAAAGGTTTGTCCCAAATACATACATTTAAATATCACTCGATCTGGACAGAATTTGATAGACTTCTACAAAATCTATAGACTCAAAATTTAAGTTGGCTAATGCACTAGGGTGGAACACAATACAACAAAAAAATATGGGAAACATTTAAATCTGAAGCAATGTTAAGGAAACTTCGCAAAAGTTTATTTATGATTTATCGCTCGATATATATGTATTAGAAGTTTAGGAAAATTAGAGTCATTTTTACAACTTTTCGACTAAGCAGTGGCAATTTTAAAAGGAACATGTAGGTATTTTGACCATTTTTGTCGAAATCAGAAAAACATATATATATATATGGGAGCTATATCTAAATCTGAACCGACTTCAACCAAATTTGGCACGCATAGCTACAATGCTAATTCTACTCCATGTGCAAAATTTCAAATAAATCGGAATTAAAAATTTGCCTCTGTGATCATATGAGTGTAAATCGGGCGAAAGCTATATATGGGAGCTATATCTAAATCTGAACCGATTTCAACCAAATGCATGTGACATGCATAGCCACAATGCTAATTCTACTCCCTGTGCAAAATTTCAATGAAATTGGGGTAAAACTCTGGCTTCTGGGACCGTATTAGTCCATATCGGGCGAAAGATATATATGGGAGCTATATCTAAATCTGAACCGATTTCAATAAAAATTGACACACTTGACTACACCAATAATTGTACACCTAGTGCAAAATTTCAACCAAATTCGGCCAAAAATCTGGCATCTGGGACCATATTAGTGCATATCGGGCGAAAGATATATATGGGAGCTATATCTAAATCTGAACCGATTTCTTCCAAAATCAATAGGGTTCTATTCTGACCCAAATTAGGAACATGTGCCAAATTTGAAGGCGATTGGACTTAAATTTCGACCTAGACTTTGATCTCACAAATGTGTTCACAGACTGACGGACGGACGGACGGACAGACGGACATGGTTATATCGACTCAGGGACCCACCCTGAGCATTATTGTCAAAGACACCATGTGTCTATCTCGTCTCCTTCTTGGTGTTACAAACATAAGCACTAACTTATAATACCCTGTTCCACAGTGTGGCGCAGGGTATAAAAAATATGGGAAACATTTAAATCTGAAGCAATTTTAAGGAAACTTCGCAAAAGTTTATTTATGATTTATCGCTCGATATATATGTATTAGAAATTTAGGCAAATTAGAGTCATTTTTACAACTTTTCGACTACGCAGTGGCAATTTTTAAAGGAAAATGTTGGTATTTTGACCATTTTTGTCGAAATCAGAAAAACGTATATATGGGAGCTATATCGAAATCTGAACCGATTTCAACCAAATTTGGCACACATAGCTACAATGCTAATTCTACTCCCTGTGCAAAATTTAAACTAAATCGGAGTTAAAAATTGGCCTCTGTGGTCATATGAGTGTAAATCGGGCAAAAGCGATATATAGATATATATATATATATATATATATATATATATATATATATATATATATATATATATATATATATATATATATATATATATATATATATATATATATATATATATATATATATATATATATATATATATATATATATATATATATATATATATATATATATATATATATATATATATATATATATATATATATATATATATATATATATATATATATATATATATATATATATATATATATTTTTTTTTTTTTTTTTTTTTTTTGCCAAAGACACCATCTTCCACCTGTTCCACAGTGTGGCGCAGGGTATCCAAAAATGGGGAACTTCCATCCCATGAGATGATCCAAGTTTGCACTACTTCCGGATCACAAATTGTGCATCCAAGCTAACTTTTTGGAAGCTCTTTTTTATTGTTGGGCTATTGTGACTAAAGGCGTTTTCGTTTCGCCAAAAAATATGTTGCCTTGCACTACTTTTGTTCTTCTTGTATTTTGGCTCAAATGATGGTGTCATTCGAAAGTTATTGATAATTCATAATAGTTGTGTTCCTTTACGTACTACTAGTTACTACTTTTACTAGTTTTTACTAGAAACCGCTCCTCAACCCCAAAAAATAGTAAAAGTAGTAAACAATTTTAAGAGAACAATGTCAAAATGCATGTCTCTTTTAAAATTTTTTTACTACAAGTTACTCGACAAATTCTTTCGAGTAAAAGTTGTAGATATGTCATGACAAAAATAATTATTTGTTTTCAAATTTTCCAAACTAAAGTAGTTCCAAATCGCTTTTTTGGAAATAATTCTGTAACTTTTTAATGGATTAAGATATCATCATAATTTTTTCTTTGTGCCAAAGCTGAGATGTTTTTCTCAATATTTAGAGGTTTGTAGGTCCCTAGTGGATTCACGAGCTGGCCTATAGACGTTGGATGGTTAGGTTAGGTTATGTGGCAGCCCGATGTATCAGGCTCACTTAGACTATTCAGTCCATTGTGATACCACAGTGGTGAACTTCTCTCTTATCACTGAGTGCTGCCCGATTCCATGTTAAGCTCAATGACAAGGGACCTCCTTTTTATAGCCGAGTCCGAACGGCGTTCCACATTCCAGTGAAACCACTTAGAGAAGCTTTGAAACCCTCAGAAATGTCACCAGCATTACTGAGGTGGGATAATCCACCGCTGAAAAACTTTTTGGTGTTCGGTCGTAGCAGGAATCGAACCCACGACCTTGTGTATGCAAGGCGGGCATGCTAACCATTGCACCACGGTGGCTCCCAGTTGGATGTTGGACACCTCGGATGAAATTTAGTTTTACTTGGCAAACGCGCAATTATGCAACGATTTTCATGATTTGCTGGATAGAACTTATAAACCACCATAAAAAGATTGTGTATGTGTGCGAATATATGTAATATTTGCGAGATAGGGCCTTACAATTTATTTTTTTTGCAAAATTTGAACAAAGTGGGGTCTGTATTTTGAGTCTAGAAGGATAGTTTTAAGATCGATTGTTGTTATATTTTCTTAACTACATTCCTTATAAAATTCTACGTATTCTGGAGGAAAAAATTGTGCACCTTTGTGCTTTAGATTTAACGTGTAGACTCCACAATTTGGAATTTCAAAACAATGCCGAACCAATACCACTTGTTTCGAAAAAAGTACCAAATCATTGACCGACTCACACCAAATTCGGCGCAACCTTTAATGGCCCAAAAGTACCTCTACGTTTTGAATTTCATGCAAATCGGATAAAAGTTTTAATGTCTATGTCATGAAGACCCCAACTGGGGGGGTCGGTTCATATGGAAGCAAAATCGAAACTTAGGCCGATGTAGTCCATCTTCAAAATTGACCTGCTTGTAGAAGAAAAACGTGTCTGGTAAAATTTCAGCACTATAGGTTCATTATTGAAGGAAGTAGCCTGATTACAACAGATAGCCAGACAGAGACACATCGTCTTATAATTTCTCCCTGATCAAGACTATATATACTTTCTATAGTCAGAATTCGTATGTATGTGTTACAAACGGAATGAAAAACCCCACCTTATAAGATACTGATAATATACGCTATTATTTTACTTTATGGAGTACTTTTTATAACAAAGTAAAAACCATAGCTTCTTTCTATCGTAATAAGGATTTCAAAGTTTCCTGCAAAAAATCTGCCATTTGTCAAAATAATTGCGATATAAAAGTATTTAATTTACCTACATGTTTTGAAAATATTTATTCAAATCACAATGCTTCTTTTGTTTTTTAATTGACATTTTTACTATATTTTCGTTCCTGTACATTTAAAAAATTTAGAAATCTGAGAGGATTTTCGATATTTCTCTCTTTTACTACTTTTTACTACGAGTAAAGTAAAGGAACACACCTAATATTGTGAGGGCTACAGGAGCCAAAAGCTAAGGCACAGTCCTAATATATTTTGAAGACAAATTCGAAAATGTTGCACCATTTTTACAAATCGAAATCGCCATAAGATTCGCCCAAAATATCCCCTTCAGTGGGTCATTTACACAGACTATAAAATGGAAAATGCATGTGATTAATTTTCTTAATTATTATTATTTTTGATAATAAAATGCAATAAGTTGCAAGCGTTGTAAGACGATGTATTCGTTTAATATTGCCGCATAAATATGTTATATGTAAGTCTGTCGCACTTGAACTTAAAACTCCAACAAATTCCTCATATGATTTTCAATCTTTGGCCTATCGATAAAAACGGCATACAATACAAAACAAAATGTTCGAGGTCATTTATCCCAAGCAATTTCAATGAAGTTGTCAAAAGCATACAAATTTACAAGCAATCGAAATGCAGCCATTTGGAAGGATGAAAAAAAAGAAAAACTAAAAGGACAAACGAGAAAACCAGCTTCACTAACTGATTTCTGATCAAGAGTCCCTGTTGAACACTCTGTAAATACTGTTTACACAAAAAAAAAGGAAGCAGAATTGCATAGGAAATCGTTTTAGCCGCAAGAAATGCAAGCAAACTCGAACAAAAAGAAGAAGAAGAAGAAGAAGATGAAAGCAATGGTTTGAAAAAATAAAAACCGGAAAAATAAATGTCCATGATGTGGTGGCAAAAGTGCCAACAAAAGTAAACTTCAATAATAGCATTAACGTTGAGTTGTTTGCTTTGAGATTGTGACAGTGAGAAATCGTCAATTTACAGTGGCAAGTGCAAATGGCAACAATATTTACATAAAGATGATAATGTGAATTAGTTGAAAACTATTTGGAATTTTCATAGTTGGTTACTTGTTAAGAGCGATATCGAAATAAATGTATCCTGTGGTGATCCTACGGAAGAAAAGGGCAATTACCCTCACATTGGCGATAAAGTACTTTTATTTTTTGGTCCCTCAAAAAAGCCTAGGAAAATAAGAAATAAGTTCAACACACATTAAGTACAAATTTTTACTACACACAGTGAAGTAATATGATGTTTCAAGAGCATAATGTTATTTTTGGCCGGGGAACATGGGACATTTTTACCACAAAAATATCGTTAATTTTGTAAACTGCGTCCGTCTTTGAATTTTGTATGGCGCTGATGAGTTTTTTTACACATCTCCAATTTTTTATTACACTAAAACACATAGGGGTCAGGGTATAATGATTTTGATCTGCCAGAAAATGTAAGTATGCCATTCCGTTAGTAAGACATCGAAGTATCGGTTTCCGACTATATAAAGTATATATATTCTTGATGGGGGAGAAATTCAAAGACGATACAATGATGTCCGTCTGTCTGTCTGTCTGGATGTATGTAGCTATCTTGCTGAATTATGGACAAACTGTATTGTTTATCCGATTTGCTTGAAATTTTAAATCTAGAAGTATTAAATGATCGACGAATAAAAGTGCGTGAAATTACTAATATCATGAGCATCTCAAATTATCGAGTTCATTTAATTTTGCATGAAAAACTGCAGATGAAAAAGCTTTCTGCAAGATGGGTGCCGCATTTGTTAACTCACACGCGATATTGTTTGGTAGAACTCACACTCACGAAAAGAAAATTCGTACTCACGTACTAAAATGTCGTGACTCACGAAAAATATCATGACTCACGAATAATTTTATGAGTAATTTACCTTAATTTAGCGAAGTGTCTGAAAACATAAGCATGATTAAATCGAAAGCGTTATTAAACTCTTAACATCCCAGTCGCCACTAAAATTGTAAATGAATTCAACTCGTAAGTGTTTTATGTCCGTGGGTGGGATTATTTTCGTGAGGGCATTTTTCCGAAACTCGTTACTCACGCACACTCACGAAGAAATTATTTTCGTGATTCACGCACACTCACACCGTTGCCATCAGCGTGAGTCACGACAATTTCTTGTCACGTGCACACCTCTAGTGTCGACCTTTCAGAGGTTTCACTGTATATTAGAGGTGTGCACGTGAGTAATATTTTGCTCACACTCACGACGGAAAAATCTTATTCACGCACACTCACGCACAATATTTTAAGGTAGGACTCACTCTCACACACGTTCACGAAAAGAAAATTTGTACATACGCACGAAAATCTTTTAAATGTCGTGACTCATGAAAAATATCGTGACTCACGAAAAATGTCGTGACTCACGAAAAATGACGTGACTCACGAAAAACTTCGTGACTCACGAATAATTTTATGAGTAATTTACCAATAGAACCTGACTAAAAACATGAGTATGATTAAAAACGAGAGCGTTATAAAAAAACACCTAGGATGTCACTAAAATTATAAATGAACTCAACTCGTAAGCGGGATTATTTTGGTGAGCGTGTCTTGCCAAATTTGGTACTCACGTACACTCACGAAGATACCATTTTCGTGACTCACGCTCAGGCACGACATTTGATTGGTTAATCACGCTCACGCACACTCACGCCGTTGCCGTCAGCGTGACCCACGACTCACGCGTGAGTCACGATAATTTTCGTGAGTCACGACAATTTCGTGTCTCGTGCACACCTCTACTGTATACGTATCTCCCGATTTTCTTATTTAATAACAAATGTTACTTTCTATTAAGGTTTGCCTTTCTATTGAGGATAGTATAGAAATAAAATATTCGACTTACCTTATATTTGGATTTTGATATTGATGCGTTTTATTTATGACAGCCATATCATTTATCTGAAAATATCCAAAATGGAATTTAGGTATTAGATATTATATTCTAACATTACTGTTTAGTTTCGACATAAAACTATATGTTAGCTAAACTGCAAAAGTAGCTGAATCAACAAAGGAAATATACATACAAAGAAAAAAATACATTTGAGAAACGTGTATCGCTAACATTGTTCTTGTGTTATAGCTTTTTATACCCTGCGCCACACTGTGGAACAGGGTATTATAAGTTAGTGCATATGTTTGTAACACCCAGAAGGAGACGAGATAGACACATGGTGTCTTTGGCAATAATGCTAATGTTGTGAACAACAAGTTCACAACATCTTAATTTTCCAAATTAAGTCTCGACTTCTAGTAGAAACTATGCTGTGTTTCAAGAAAAAAACCTCTTTAAAATAAAGTGTTGAAAAACATGTCCTATATTTGAACGATTATTTGCTTTGTAGTCAAGATGCAAAAGACAACAAATTTAAAGACAATTTCATTAAATTTAAAGATTTTTTCTAAATTATTAAAGTTAAGTTGACCTTAGCCCAAACATTTTTTCTTTCATGTTATGATATCAATTTTGAAATCAAATCTCTTAATTATAAGGACAATACGACTTCATTGAAAAGTTTATCGACCTTTGGTCAAGGAAAAAAACTTTATACTAGAGAAATGCGTCTTCTATGCTAAGCACAATTTGCATTCGTATTTTAAAGACATGAAATCTTTGACCTCACGACAATATTTTTTTCAGTGCAGGGGGGTTTGATGGCAGATCAAGCAGAGCAATTCAACCAGTACACTTCCCCAAGATAAATTTAAAGATTTTACCTATGAAGATTATATAAGATTCTGGATTTGTAAGAACCATTTTTGTTTGAATTTTAGAGAAATCATTAAAATCTCTTGTAAATGTGCAAGAAAATTACAAAATAACGTCTTGATTTGATCTTAAATCTGTAGATTTTCACCCGAGAAGTAAAATCTGGAAATTTTAGATTCAGTTTCAAGCAATTTTCATAATCAGTGCGTCTTCTATGTTACACCTCCAAGAAGTGAAATCGGTCTATATGGAGGCCGTACCAAATGGACCGATAAAAACTAAATCCGATACTCATTTTTATGAGCCTAAAATACCAGAATATTTACAAATTCAGGAATATCGGATAAACAATACGGTTTCTAGAAACCCGGGGGATCGTTCTTAAGGGGGCTATACTAAACCATGGACTGATACTCACAATTTTCGGTATACCTCTTTATCGTCCTAAAATACCTTTAGATTTCCAATTTCAGGCAAATTGGATAAAAACTACGGTTTCTATTAGCCCAAGAAATAAAATCGGAAGATCGGTCTATATGGAGGCTATACCAAAACATGGGCCGATACTCACCATTTTTGGCACACCTCTTTATGGTCCTAATATAACTCTAGATTTCTAATTTCAGGCAAATTGGATAAAAACTATGATTGCTATAAGCCCAAGACACCAAATCGGTTTATATGGGGACTATATCAAAACCTGGACCGATGTAGCCCATCTTCGAATTTGACCTGCCTGCAGACAAAAGACGAGTTTGTGAAAAATTTCCGCGCGATTGCTTCATTATTGAAGACTGGAGCGAGATTACAACAGACAGATAGACAGACAGACGGACATGGTTATATCGTCTTAGAATTTCTCCCTGATCAAGAATATATATACTTTATATAGTCGGAAATCGATATTTCGATGTGTTACAAACGGAATGACAAACTTATTATACCCCCGTCACCATTCTATGGTGGTGGGTATGAAAAAGTTAAAAAAGCGAGAAATTACACAAAACCCAAATTTAAAAGAGAATTGTGTCTTAACCCTTTCACTACCAATGTCCACTTAGAAGGACATTCGAAAAAGACACCAAATTCTATTTTCCCACTTAGTTTCGATTTATTTCTCGATGTTATTTTAAAGTAGAGGCTTTAATCAAAATAAGCTATAAATATTTTTCATATTGGTGAAGTCTAAAATACATTTTTATACCCACCACCATAGAATGGTGACGGGATATAATAAGTTTGTCATTCCGTTTGTAACGCATCGAAATATCGATTTCCGACTATATAAAGTATATATATTCTTGATCAGGTAGAAATTCTAAGACGATATAAGCATGTCCGTCTGTCCGTCTGTCTGTCTGTCTGTCTGGCTGTCTGTTGTAATCACGCTACAGCATTCAATAATGAAGCTATCGTCCTGAAATTTGGCACAGAATCGTCTTTTGTCTGCGCGCAGGTCAAGTTCGAAGATGGGCTATATCGGGCCATGTTTTGGTATAGCCCCCATATAAACCGACCTCCCGATTTGGGGTATTTCGCTTATAGAAACCGTAGTTTTCATCCAATTTGCGCGAAATTGAAAATCTAGAGATATTTTGGGACCTTGAAGAGGTGTGCCAAAAATGGTGAGTGTCGGTCCATGTTTTGGTATAGCCCCCATATAAACCGACCTCCCGATTTGGGGTATTTCGCTTATAGAAACCGTAGTTTTCATCCAATTTGCGCGAAATTGAAAATCTAGAGATATTTTGGGACCATGAAGAGGTGTGCCAAAAATGGTGAGTGTCGGTCCATGGTTTGGTATAGCCCCCATATAAACCGACCTCCCGATTTGGGGTCTTTCGCTTATAGAAACCTTAGTTTTCATCCAATTTGCGCGAAATTGAAAATCTAGAGATATTTTGGGACCTTGAAGAGGTGTGCCAAAAATGGTGAGTGTCGGTCCATGTTTTGGTATAGCCCCCATATAAACCCACCTCCCGATTTGGGGTCTTTCGCTTATAGAAACCGTAGTTTTCATCCAATTTGCGCGAAATTGAAAACCTAGAGGTATTTTGGAACCTTGAAGAGGTGTGCCAAAAATGGTGAGTGTCAGTGCATGTTTTGGTATAGCCCCCATATAGACCGATCTCCCGACTTTACTTCTTGGGCTTATAGAATCCGTAGTTTTTATCCAATTTGCCTCAATTTCAAATTCTAGAGGTATTTTAGAACCATAAAGAGGTGTGCCAAAAATGGTGAGTAGCGGTCCATGTTTTGGTATAGTCCCCATATAAACCGATCTCCCGATTTTTCTTTTTGGGCTTCTAGAATCCGTAGTTTTTACCCAATTTGCCTGAAAATGGAAATCCAGAGGTATTCTAGGACCATAAAGAAGTGTACCGAAAATGGTAATTATTCAACCATGGTTTAATATAACCCTCATATAGACCAATCTGACGATTTTTATACCCACCACCATAGAATGGTGACGGGGGTATAATAAGTTTGTCATTCCGTTTGTAACACATCGAAATATCGATTTCCCCCATATAGACCGATATCCCGATTTTACTTCTTGATCTTATAGAAACCGCAGTTTTTATTCAATTTACCTGAAATTGGAAATCTAGAGGTATTGTAGGACCACAAATACGTGTGCCAAAAATTGTGAGTATCGGTCCATGTTTTGGTATGGTCCCCATATAAAACGACCTCCCGATTTGGGGTCTTGGGCTTATAGAACCCGTAGATTTTATCCAATTAGTCTGAAAGAGGTGTGCCGAAAATGGTGAATATCGGTCCATATTTTGGTATAGCCCCCATATAGACCGATTTCCCGATTTTACTTCTTGGGCTTCTAGAATCCGAAGTTTTTATCCTATTCGCCTGAAATTGGAAATCTAGAGGTATTTTCGGGTCATAAAGAGGTGTGCCGAAAACGGTGAGTATCGGTCCATATTTTAGTATAGCTCCCATAAGAACGATCTCCCGATTTAACTCCTTGGGTTTCTAGAAACCGTAGTTTTTATCTGATTTGCCTGAAATTGTAAATATTCTGGTATTTTAGGCTCACAAAAACGTGTATCGAATTAAGTTTTTATCGGTCCATTTGGTAACGCCTCCATATAGACCGACTTCATTTCTTGAGGGCGAAGAAGGTGCACTGATCATGAAAATTGCTTGAAACTCAATGTAAAATTTCCAGATTTTACTTCTACAGATTTAAGATTTCAAATCAAGACGTTATTTTATAAATTTCTTGCACACTTCCAAGAGATGTTAATGATTCCTCTAAAACTCAAACAAAAATGGTTCTTATAAATCCAGAATCTGATATAGTCCTCATAGGTGAAATATTTAAATGTATCTTCGGGAAGTGTCCTCAAGTCCTCAAGCCCTCCTGAAATTTCAAAGGAAACCCTAATATTTGGTTCATGGTGGTGGGTATTTAAGATTCGGCCCGGCCGAACTTAGTGCTGTATATACTTGTTATAAACTTCTTTAGCAATAAATGAAAAATACGAAAATTTGAGACAATTTTTCTACTGTATGTTTCCAGTAAATGGACATTCATATAAAAACTATAGCTGATACTTTTTCCGATTATTTTTTGTATTTTTTCTCACACTTTGAAGGATATTATACGTCAAATAGCGCTTATTTTCGTAAGGTCATTTGGTCACAGTTCAAGAATCAAGTTTTCAGAACAAGCTCATATAGCTCTCGAAGTAATTGAGGTAGGTTTTCAAAATGACAATTTTTGTTCTACATGCTGTCAGTACAAGTAAAAACAGAAGAAAAATTAAAGTTTTTAAAATTAGGTTTATTTCGGTAGTGAAAGGGTTAAAAGTATCCTTACTTGAATTCTCCGCTTCTTTGGTTCGGAATCAATAACAAAATTGTTAAAGTAAAGACAAAATCTTTGGAACCGGACATGCATACTCTCCCTCTGAACTACATTTTAAATTCATAATAATTCGTAATTCATGGAAACACATGTCCTAGATGAATATGCGAAGATAGACTTCATCTAAACTATGCTGTCAAAACTAGATTCGTCTCCCATAAATTATCTTATGATAAATTTATGTTAACCTATGACATAGTGATGAATGCTACCATGCTACCACCTTTCTTATTCACTCAATCGAAAGATACGAGTAGTGAAATGATTTTACCTTATTTTTTTTTTTCTACCTCAAGATAATTCTAAGAAAATCATTTATGAATAGAGGACAAAAGCAAAAGTTTCTTTAGGTCACCCCACACATATATTACCTTAGATTTTTGTTCTGTTGCGACAGATGTGCAAAATTTGAAATACATTCAAGCAATTTCCACTCCTCGTTGTCATCTGGCGGCAGATTTACAATTTATTTAAGTTTAATTTCTATTTAAAGGAGGGCCCGCAAATTAAGGAAGATGTACCAAGAACTGGATGAATAAAGATGGCTTGGGGAACATTCAAATTGAATTAAATTCAAAAACCACAGAACTTCTTCAACCTAAAGTACTTTTTGTTTCTTCAAACTTGCAACTTATTTCCGTCTGACTTAATATCTTTTTGAACTTTGACGAAGTCCAATTTGACTATTTTCACAGAGGGGTAAAGACGTAGCTTGGACACTGTGAAAAACTTTGGATGACACAAATATATCTAAATAAGAAAAAATAAATTCAGACTATTTTAAGGAATTAAGCAGTATGAAAAAGTCCTGGAAAGAGATCGTCCGAGTACACAGAAAACAGTTTCTTATTGTAAAATTTAGCTGTCGTGAATTTTTTATTGACATTACGAAAATTTGTTATTAAGACAATGAAAACAAGTAAGTAAAGTTTAAAGTCGGGAGGGGCCGACTACACAAAAAAAAAAAATTCACGAAAATTTTTCCAATTAAAATCTTAATTGAGTTTTAAAAAATATTCAATTAAAAATTTAATTGAATCAACAAAATTTTTAATTGAAATAAAAATCAATCACACAAATTAATAGTATCAATTAATTTTTTAATTGGATCAATTAATTTTTTAATTGACTGTCAATTATTTTTTTAATTGATACTATCATTTCTGTGATTGAAGACATTTCAATTAAAAAATTAATTGGATCAATTAATTTCAGCTCTATGTAGACCCACATATGTGTTACCATCTCAACTATTTCAAATTTGCTGGGAGCTGTATAAAAGTTCGCATTTCCAGATACAAATACTTGTAATGGAGACAATTTTTTGTACTTCTACAAAATCTCTTAGAACTAAAATTTAAATCGGATAACGCCCCGAGATGAACCACAATGTTAGTAAAAAACAAGTATAAACGGCCGTAAATTCGGCCAGGCCGAATCTTATGTACCCTCCACCATGGATTGCGTAGAAACTTCTACGAAAGACTGTCATCCACAATCGAATTACTTGGGTTGTGGTATCTTAAATCGGTTTCTTAATTGTGAGTTAGTCCATATGTGGTATATATTAGACAAAAAAGGTATGTGTAGGTAAGTCTACAAATAATTACGAATCGATATGGACTTTTGCATGGTACGTAGGGAGGCAGAATTGAAATATGGGGGGTCGCTTATATGGGGGCTATATACAATTATTGATATGGACTAATTTTTGTGTGATTGGGGATCGATTTATCTGAGGGCTATATATAACTATAGACCGATATGGACCTAGTTAGACATGGTTGTTAACGGCCATATACTAGCACAATGTACCAAATTTCAACTGACTCGGATGAAATTTGCTCTTCCAAGAGGCTCCAAAACCAAATCTCGGGATCGGTTTATATGGGGGCTATATATGATTATGGACTGATATGGACCACTTTTGGCATGGTTGTTAAATATCATATACTACCACCACGTACAAAATTTCAACCAGATCGGATGAATTTTGCATCTCCATAAGGCACCGGAGGTCAAATCTGGGGATCGGTTTATACGGGTGCTATATATAATTATGGACTGATATGAACCAATTCCTGCATGGTTGTTGGATACCATATACTAACATCACGTTTCAAATTTCAACCGGATCGGATGAATTTTGCTCCTCCAAGAGGCTCAAATCTGGGGAACGGTTTATATGGGGCCCATATATAATTATGGACCGATATGGACCAATTTTTGCGTGTTTGTTAGAGACCACATTCTTACACCATGTTCCAAATTTCAACCGGATCGGATGAATTTTGCTCCTCCAAGAGGCTTTGGAGGACAAATCTGGGGATCGATTTATATGGCGACTATATATATTTATGGACCGATATGGACCAATTCTTGCATGGTTGATAGAGACCATATACTAACACCACGTACCAAATTTCAACCGGATCGGATGAATTTTGCTCCTCTAAGAGGCTCCGGAGGTCAAATCTGGGGATATGGGGGCTATATATAATTATGGGCCGATGTGGACCAATTTTTGCATGGTCATTAGAGAACATATACCAACACCATTTCAGCCGGATCGGATGAAATTTGCTTCTCTTAGAGGCTCCGCAAGCCAAATCAGGGGACCGGTTTATATGGGGTCTATATACAATTATCGACCGATGTGGACCAATTTTTGCATGGCTATTAGAGACCATATACTAACATCATGTACCAAATTTCAGCCGGATCGGATGAAATTTGGTTCTCTTAGAGGCTCCGCAAGCCAAACCGGGGGACCGGTTTATATGGGGGCTATATGTAATTATGGACCGATATGGACCAATTTCTGCATGGTTGTTAGAGACCATATACTAACGCCATGTACAAAATTTCAGCCGGATCGGATGGCATTTGCTTCTCTTAGAGCACACGCAAGCCAAATTTGGGGGTCCGTTTATATGGGGGCTATACGTAAAAGTGGACCGATATGGCCCATTTGCAATACCATCCGACCTACATCAATAACAACTACTTGTGCCAAGTTTCAAGTCGATAGCTTGTTTCGTTCGGAAGTTAGCGTGATTTCAACAGACGGACGACGGACGGGCGGACATGCTCAGATCGACTCAGAATTTCACCACGACCCAGAATATATATATACTTTATGGGGTCTTAGAGCAATATTTCGATGTGTTACAAACGGAATGACAAAGTTAATATACCCCCATTATATGGTGGAGGGTATAAAAAGTGTATACAGCAGTAAGTTCGGCCGGGCCGAATCTTAAATACCCACCACCATGAATCAAATGTAATAGTTTCCTTTGAAAATTTCAGGGGGGTTTGATGACAGATATTCTCCCAAGCAGAGCAGTTCAACTAGTACACTTCCCGAAGATAAATTTAAAGATTTTACCTATGAAGACTAGATCAGATTCGGAATTTATAAGAACCATTTTTGTTAGAGTTTAAGAGGAATCATAAACATCTCTTGTATGTGTGCAAGAAAATGATGAACTAACGACTTGATTTGAAACCTAAAATCTGTAGATTTTCATCTCAATTATTTAAATGATTACGAGAAGTAAAATCTGGAAATTTTGCATTCAGTTTCAAGCAATTTTTATGATCAGTGCGCCTTCTATACCCTCAATAAGTGAAATCGGTCTATATGGAGGCATTACCAAATGGACCGATCAACCTAATTCATACACGCAAAAAAATAATTCTTTCCTCCCAAAAGAAATTTTAGACAAACAAAGTTCGTTTCTCATTTGCTTTTCGCTGTAAGGAAGTGTATTTGGAAGAAAAGTATATACTTTTTGTGATAAACGTTTATTCTTTTCCAGGATGTAAAAATAATTTCATAATGACAAACTCAAAAAAAAAAACATTGTTTTCTTGCTAATTGCATTTTCCCTCACATCCATGAGGTTTTTTAGTTCTTAACACCTTTTCCTGTAATACCAACAATGTAGAAGAAATTATACGATTTTATAAATTTTTAAATTTTTACCTTTTGCCTGAATGGAGAATCCGTGGACCATGCACTTTGTAAGCCAACACACTAACCACTGAGCTATGTACCTGCTATGGTCATCAGTAGATAATTATACATATAAGTTATATTTATATAGCATAGCTTGCGGCGCCCACGAACCGAATAACCAAAGTTTATTTAAGAGAAACAAACATTTAGTTTGGCACCGTGGAGCAGTGGTTGCTACGTCCGACTTGCGTGCCAAGGGTCGTGGGTTCGATCCCTGCTTCGACCAAAGTTTTTTTTACATATATTCCAGATATGTTCGAAAGATTCCGAAAAAATGATCACATTACATTCTACTATATTAAATTTTGAACTGTAAAAAGTGTCTTATTAAAGACCTTAAGACAGAAAAGAACAGTGTTTGATATAAACGAAATGGACTGTGTTGTTGTTTCAAAAATAACTTTTTTTATTGAAGAAATAAAAAATTTTGTAACAAACGAATTTTTTTGGTGATAAAAGTTTAAAATTTTCGAAGCAATTCAAAAAATTCTAACAAAAGAAAAACGTTTTCGGTACACGTTTTCCAAACGTTTTTTTTCCTTTGCGTGTACCACCACGTACCAAATTTAAACAATATCGGATGAATTTTGCTTCTCCAAATGGCACCGGAGATCAAATCTGGGGATCGGTTTATATGGGGGCTATATATAATTATGGACCGATGTGGACCACTTTTTGCATGGTTGTTAGAGATCATATGCTGACACCATGTATTAAATTTCAGCCGGATCGGATGAAATTTCCTTCTCTTAGAGGCTCCGTAAGCCACATCTGGGGATCGGTTTATATGGGGGCTATATATACAATTATGGACCGATGTGGACCAATTTTTGCATGCTTGTTAGAAATCATATACTAACACCATGTAGCAAATTTCAGCTGGATCGGATGAAATTTGCTTCTCTTACAGGATTCCCAAGCCAAATTTGGGGGTCCGTTTATATGGGGGGCTATACGTAAAAGTGGACCGATATGGCCCATTTGCAATACAATTCGACCTACATCAATAACAACAACTTGTAACAAGTTTCAAGTCGATAGCTTGTTTCGTTCGGAAGTTAGCGTGATTTCAACAGATGGACGGACGGGCGGATGGACGGGCATGCTCAGATCGACTCAGAATTTCACCACGACCCAGAATTTATATATACTTTATGGGGTCTTAGAGCAATATTTCGATGTGTTCCAAGCGAAATGACAAACTTAATATACTCCCATCCTATGGTGGAGGGTATAATAAGATTAAGGGATTGAAGTTATATGAGAAGATGATCCACAGTGGTGGTGGTGGTGAAAAAATGGTTCAATGTGGGAAAGATATTTCTCCTATATATAACTTCTTCCATAAGAAATTAACAAAAAAAAACCCACATTTTATCATCTCACTTGGCCATCTCTCACTAAAGTCTATGGAAATGTGTATTAGACAACACTGACATTTTTTTTCTTTTAATTTTTATGTTATTTTTTTTTTCTGTATAGTTAAATACGTCGAAAACTTAATCCAAACATTTCGCACTTTTCAATAGATCTTCTCTCTAAATATTTATCAAACCATTCAAACTCCTGGTTGTTTTTAACATTTTGGCTGATAAGTCCCCGGTCTAACAAAGAAAAACACATTTTTTTTTGTCAAAATTCGTTTTTATTATTCAACATAGTTCCCTTCAAGAGCGATACAACGATTATAACGACCTTCCAATTTTTTGATACCATTTTGGTAGTACTCCATCGGTTTTGCCTCAAAATAGGCCTCAGTTTCGGCGATCACCTCTTCATTGCGGCCAAATTTTTTCCCTGCGAGCATCCTTTTGAGGTCTGAGAACAAGAAAAAGCCCCTGGGGGCCAGATCTGGAGAATACGGTGGGTGGGGAAGCAATTCGAAGCCCAATTCAACAATTTTTGCCATCGTTCTCAATGACTTGTGGCACGGTGCATTGTCTTGGTGGAACAACACTTTTTTCTTCTTCATATGGGGCCGTTTTGCCACGATTTCGACCTTCAAACGTTCCAATAACACCATATAATAATCACTGTTGATGGTTTTTCCCTTCTCAAAATAATCGATAAAAATGATTCCATGCGCATCCAAAAAAACAGAGGCCATTACTTTGCCAGCGGACTTTTGAGTCTTTCCACGCTTCGGAGACGGTTCGCCGGTCGCTGTCCACTCAGCCGACTGTCGATTGGACTCAGGAGTGTAGTGATGGAGCCATGTTTCATCCATTGTCACATATCGACGGAAAAACTCGGGTGTATTACGAGTTAACAGCTGCAAACACCGCTCAAAATGATCAACACGTTGTTGTTTTTTGTCAAATGTGAGCTCGCGCGGCACCCATTTTGCACAGAGCTTCCACATATCCAAATATTGATGAATGATATGACCAACACGTTCCTTTGATATCTTTAAGGCCTCTGCTATCTCGATCAACTTCGCGGTCATTCAAAATCATTTTGTGGATTTTTTGACGTTTTCGTTGGTAACCACCTCTTTCGGGCGTCCACTGCTTTCACCGTTCTCCGTGCTCATTTCACCACGCTTGAATTTTGCATACCAATCAATTATTGTTGATTTTCCTGGGGCAGAGTTCGGAAACTCATTATCAAGCCAAGTTTTTGCTTCCACCGTATTTTTCCCTTCAGAAAACAGTATTTTATCAAAACACGAAATTCCGTTTTTTTCGTTTTTTTTTCACAATAACAAAAGTTGCTTCACAAAAGACGCTCTATCTCACAAACTAATTGACTTACAGACGTCAAATTTTGACACGAACCATTTGAAGGTTGGTACTATATAAAAATAATATGCATTTAATACTAGCGGCGCCATCAATGTGTCAGACCGGGGACTTATCAGCCAACCTGTTATGTAAAAAAAATAATTTTTAATTGAATACTTTTTAAAATTCAATCAAAAAATTTTTTTAATGTTTGTATTATTTTTTTTTTCTGTATATATTCTCTCCCAATATTTATCGAATTTCGCTGGAAAATTGTTTAAAATATCCCATTCAAACTCCTGGTTGTTTTTATTACCGAAACTTGGTTCATCCTCTGGACAGTTTTTTATGGAAATAGTTTTGCAAGAGTATTTTTTTTATCATGAACTATATAAAGAAAATATTCTTTTCTGTGTAAGGCATTACAACTTTAAGAACATGATGGTGATTTATGTGAATCTATG
Source organism: Haematobia irritans (assembly GCF_050003625.1). Lineage (NCBI taxonomy): Eukaryota > Metazoa > Arthropoda > Insecta > Diptera > Muscidae > Haematobia > Haematobia irritans. Next base: position 204,580,414 of record NC_134397.1, on the reverse strand, counting down.
GTGTATGTCTATGCTTATTCACCAGCTCTGTTCTGTGGTTTTTGTAATAAATTTATGAGGGGTTGCTGTTGTTGTTGTGTTTGTATTTCGAGTTTTATTTGAGTGAATCTCTCGTCCTGTATTGAAATATTAAATTTGCATAAACCACTTTATCGTGCTATCGTTGTAGACTGTCCTTCTTAACTCAACTCAGCAGTATCTTCAACGTCACATTTATTTCGTATACTCCTCTAAAGCTTGTTAATTCACTTGCTGAGCTAAGATGAAGTTGTTGTTGGTCTTGTTATTCTTAAGATAATATAATAAATAAAAGTTTGTGTTTTTTTTTTTTTTTTTTTTTGTCATAGGGAAAAAATCTGATGCTTCACCACAAAACTTGGTGTAGAGAGCCACCAAACTCATTTCAGTTTAGTTTTCTAACTTGGTCCTTAACTACAAACTAAGAAATCCTGTTCACTAAATTGAATAGCATTTGGGTTGAAAGTAAAACTATACAACAAACTAAATTCGCTGTGAATTATCACACCAGTCTATTGATGAAGTCCTTGTTGCAGATATTTGATAAGTTTTGTTCAAATGAATAGGGTGTGGACCATTTATGATGTTCTGCAATTGTGGCCGGGTCAAATCTCGTATAACCACCAACTGGAATTTAAAGCATTATGCTCTGCTGTAGCAAAATTTCAATAAGTTCAAACTTGGACAACAAATATTATGATTTCAGCATTTCAGTCAATTTTTTTTCACATTTCTCAAGAAACTAAACAAATATCAGTGTATACCAGAGATACAGAGATTTTAAGGACCAAAAGTATTTAACACTAAGCGAAGAAATATATACCAAATTGAAATCTTTAAAGATCATTTCATATCTGAGAACTAATCTAGATTTGACGTTCACCCAATGAAAAAAATTTCAAAAGTACACAGATTCACAAAGCAATCACACACAGAAAAAAAAGTGTCTCGTAAATTTAAGAAGATTTTTACAATAATTTATTACAAGAATTTTCCAGAATTTTAGTTCATTTTTCGTATCTTCAACGAAAATTAACTACTCGAAAGGAAATTTTACAAATTCTAAGTAGCAATCGTTTAGTTCATGGCCTACAAAATACGATGGAAATTTCTTTAAAAAATTTCTTAACTGGTAGTTAAAAATTCGTTTGTCATGCTATAAAACTACTTGTGAAATGTAAAGTACTTTCTAAATAATAAGTGCAATTTACTATAAGATTTTGTTGTATGAGAAAATATTTTTTTACGAAAAATGAACTTGAAAGTGGATAGCAATTTCTTACTGGCAATTCCTATAGTTAATAATTGTTGGTAGAAAATTACCCAATGAAATATTTTTAGTTCACATGTAATTAAATTTATAGACATTTTCGTCAAAAATGGTAGATAACATTTCATGAAAAATTTGCAAATTTTAAGTTAAACGTTTCATCGTTCATAAACTGGTGTGCCTTTACGAATATTATTCTTAGAGTAAATTGTCAGCAGATGCGATGAACTAATGCATAGTACAGAGATCTTTATCGGCATAGTGGAATGTGATTAATGTAAAGATGATGTTACTTGAGTTTTGTTGTGTATACATGAGCGTGGGGTTGTTTTCATTTTTGTGCATTTAGTGGTTTGTGTGTGTGTTGTTGTTGCTGGATGAGGTGTTGTTTTCAATAAAGGCACATGTGGTTTTGTTGTTGTAGGAATATTTTGGCTTTGCTTGGTTTTGTCTGGCATGCTTCAGTTGTATAGTTGGCGTTGGCGTGGGCTGTTGAATCTTTTAAGTAGGTATGCAACAAGGGAATATAAAGGCATGGAATATTTTGGATTTTTGAGACTTATATAGGTGTTTGTTTATTAAACCTTTTAAATGAAAGTTATTAATATTTTATCGGTAGTTTAGAAAAAAGTTATTAAGAATATTTAGGAAAATATGTTGAAATTGAAAGTGTATTGAATTTTTTATTATTCTATGTAAAAAATTAATATTCAATTCCAGATGAATTTTGAAAATTTTTGTTATATCTCAGCGTATAGTTTATTCATAAATTGGTAAGTATTTTTTAATATGACTTTCTTTTAAAAAGAATATTTTTATGTATATTATTATTTGTTAATTAATGTTTTTGGAAACCAGTTTATTGTTTTTCTTTGTTGTAAAAACAATATTTAATTTCAGAGCAATTCCAGATGGTTTCGAACAAATTTAAAAAATAGAGAATTGGTAAGTTTTCTTTTAAAAACTGGCTTTATTTCAACTAGAATATTTACGTTTTTGTGACCTTTTTATCATCAAAATTACAGGTTTTTAATACCTTATTTTAGTATTTTTTTAATAAAATTTTTTGGAAACCAATGTAATATTTTTAATGTAAAAACAAATACTTAATTTCAGAATAACCTCTTTAAAATTTGGACAAATTTTTAGTACTCCTTTGCCTGTAATTTAATAGTGAATTGGTAAGGATTCTTTAACTTTCTTTTAACCCTCGACAGTCATCCTTATTTTTTGTACATTAATATCATCCTTCGTCATTTTGACTACGGCTGATTTCAAGACGCTATAATTTTCATCGTGAGCGATGAAAAATTTGGTTTTAAGTAGTATAAAAAAAAAAAATTCATAAAACGGTCGAATTAGTATAACTTAAATTTACCATTTCCCAATAGACTAAAATGCATTTTAAATCGAAAATGAAATTACGTGTCGCCATTTTGACGAATGATGACTGTCTAAGGTTATCAAGAATATTTGGTTTTTTAAGCATATTATTATTTTTTTCATTAGATTTTTTGAAAACCTATTTAATAATTTTATTTAATGTAAAAAATAAATATTTAATTTCAGAGTAACCCAAATAAATTTGGACAACTTTTATATTTCCCCTCAGCGTACAATTTAATAGAGAATTGGTATGTTTTATATTAAAACTTTGGCTTTCTTTCAAATAGAATATTTATTTTATTATATCCTTCACATCGATAACAACACAGTTTTATGAGTTTATTTAGAATAATTCATTATTTCTCTAATTGTTTCAGGTACAAATTTTATGAGATACGTTTTCCAATGAAAAGTTAAATTCCTTACACCATTTGATAAAATGCCCCCAAATATGGTAAGTTACAAGCTAAAATGAAGAATTAAAAATTATATTTCATTACATGGTGTTAATTTTTAACAATTTTCATTATTGTTTCCATTTTTTTCAGCAAGATATGTGAAAAAATTACCTACAATGAATAAAAAAAGGATAAGTCAAAATGTCCAAACAGCGGGTTCAAATGAACTACTCTCTGTTCCACGTGGTCATAATTTTTATTCACAAAAAACATTGTATTAAGAACTTTCATCATAAGTTTTTATAATAAAGTACTTTGGCTTAAAGAAAGTTTAATTTTAATGTATGAAAATTTTCATAATAGTAAAACGGTTTGTTGTTCCTTTAATTATTTAATTTCTCTGTACTGTAGAATGATTGATTTAAAAATAGTTTAGTCGTCGACATTTTAAAGAGACTGTTAACCAATTTTTAGTATCGGGTTTCCCAAAAAATAAGCAAGTAAACCAACATAATACTGACTTTTTAACTTGGTAGGGGTATATAAATCTTATGGTGTTGTAAAAATGAACTAAAATACAATGTTATATATGAACTAATATTTAAGAGATTTATAAACTAGACAAGTTGAAAAAAATCTTAAGGGCTAAATCATGATCAATATTACTACAGTTTAGTTCATTTTGCAATGGAAAAGGGTTCACTGTTTTTTCAGTGCACTATCATGCTAGAAGTCCATTTATTTCTGAATACAATAGATCAGAATGCTTCTGCAATCTTCTAAATAATAAAATGTGCTGTCACTGGAATAAATCTATCAGCTGTAACATAAGCGGTTTAGAAACGATACACGCAAAAAAATAATTCTTTCCTTCCAAGCGAAATTTTAGACAAACAAAGTTCGTTTCTCATTTGGTTTTTCGCTTTAAGGAAGTTTATTTGGAAGAAAAGTATATACTTTTTGTAATAAACGTTTATTCTTTTCCAGGATGTTTTTACATATCATACATCATATCATAAAGACTAACTCAAAAACAAAAAAAATTCTGGCTAATTGCATTTTCCCTCATATAACATCTTTCTCACTTCCAAACAATTATTCGATTTTATAAATTCTACCTTTCGTTTGGACGGAGAATCGAACCACGGACCATGCAATTTGTAAGCCAACACACTTAAGTTATATTTATATAACATACCTTGCGGCGCCCACGAGCCGATTAAACAAACTCTATTTAACAGAAACATACATTTAGTTGGGTACCGTGGAGCAGTGGTTGTTACGTCCGCCGTGCATACCAAGGGTCATGTAGACTGGTCGTTCATATATCTTTAATGATCATTTCATATCTGAGAACTAAACAAGATTTGACGTTCACACAATGAAAAAAATTTCAAAAGTACACAGACTCACAAAGCAATCACACTATCACGCTAGAAGTCAATTTATTATACCCTCCACCATAGGATGGGGGGTATATTAACTTTGTCATTCTGTTTGTAACACATCGAAATATTGCCCTAAGACCCCATAAAGTATATATATTCTGGGTCGTGGTGAAATTCTGAGTCGATCTAAGCATGTCCGTCCTTCCTTCTGTTGAAATCACGCTAACTTCCGAACAAAACAAGCTATCGACTTGAAACTTAACACAAGTAGTTGTTATTGATGTAGGTCAGACGGTATTGAAAACGGGCCATATCGTACCATTTTTACGTATAGCCTCCATATTAACCGACGCTCAGATTTGGCTTGCGTAGCCTCTTGGAGGAGCAAAATTCATCCGATCCGGTTGAAATTTGGTACATGGTGTTTGTATATGGTCTCTCAGACCATGCACAAATTGGTCCAAATCGGTCCATAGTTATATATAGCCCTCATATAAACCGATCCCCCGATTTGGCTTGCGGAACCTCTAAGAGAAGCAAATTTTATCCGATCCGGCTGAAATTTGGTACAAAGTGCTAGTATATAGTGTTTAACAAACAAGCAAAATTTGTCCACATCGGTCCATAATTATATATAGCCCTTATATAAACCGATCCCCACATTTGGCTTGCGGAGCCTCTACGAGAAGCAAATTTTATCCGATCCGGCTGAAATTTGGTACATAGTGCTAGTATATAGTGTTTAACAAACATGCAAAATTTGTCCACATCGGTCCATAATTATATATAGCCCTTATATAAACCGATCCCCAGATTTAGCTTGCGGAGCCTCTAAGAGAAGCAATTTTTATCCGATTTGATCAAAAATTGGTCCACATCGGTGCATAATTATATATAGCCCCCATATAAACCGATCACCAGATTAGACCTCCGGAGCCTCTTGGAAGACCAAAATTCATCTGATTCAGTTGATATTTGATACGTGGTGTTAATATATGGCTTCAAGCACCCATGCAAAAATTGGTCCACATCGGTCCATAATTTTATATAGCCCCCATATAAACCGATCCCCAGATTTGGCTTGCGGAGCCTCTAAGAGAAGAAAATTTCATCCGATCTGGTTGAAATTTGGTACGTGGTGGTAGTATATGATATTTAACAACCATGCCAAAAGTGGTCCATATCAGTCCATAATCATATATAGCCCCCACATAAACCTATCCCGAGATTTGGTTTTGGAGCCTTTTGGGGGAGCAAATTTCATCCGAGTCAGTGGAAATTTGGTACATTGTGCTAATATATGGCCGTTAACAACCATGCCTATATATAGCCCTCAGATAAATCCCCAATCACACAAAAATTGATCCATATCAAGTTCATAATTTTATATAGCTCCCATATAAGCGACCCCTCTCTTAACCAATATATACTTGTTATTTCATGATCAGTTCGTATCAGTGAACTAATCTATGAAAGATTAGGTTAGTTAGGTTAAGTATAGTGACAGCCCAATATATCAGATTCACTTAGACTAAAGGGTGATACGGTCAAAATTTGGTCAATATAAACTTGACGTATTTCTTTCAATTTTCCATTTAAAAAACCTGAACACCCCTCATTTTGAAGGTGTGTGTGTAGAATATTGCTCCTATTTGGATTTTGGAATTCACTTTTCAGTTGTCAACATGCCGTCCAAGCAAGAAGAGCAGCGTATCAAAATTTTGTTCGCGCATCGCGAAAATCCGAGCTACTCGCACGCAAAGCTGGCAAAATCGCTAAAAGTTGCCAAATCAACCGTTACAAATGTAATTAAAGTGTTTGGGGAACGTTTGTCGACAGCCAGGAAGTCTGGATCGGGGGTAAATCGAAAACTGGAAGCCGCTGAGACGACAAAGAGAGTTGCCGGTAGTTTCAAGCGAAACCCTAACCTCTCTCTCCGAGATGCCGCAAATAAGCTGGGTGTATCGTCTACAACCGTGCATCGAGCCAAAAAACTAGCCGGACTATCGACTTACATGAAGGTAGTGACTCCAAATCGCAATGATAAACAAAATACGACGGCCAAAGCGCGATCCCGGAGGTTGTACACGACGATGCTGACGAAGTTTGACTGCGTGGTAATGGACGACGAACCCTACGTCAAAGCCGACTACAAGCAGCTTCCGGGACAGGAGTTTTATACGGCAAAAGGAAGGGGAAAGGTAGTAGATATTTTCAAGCACATAAAACTGTCAAAGTTCGCAAAGAAATATCTGGTTTGGCAAGCCATCTGTACCTGTACCTGTTTCATAGCTTCCGGGACTGTCAACCAAGAAATTTACGTGACAGAGTGTTTGAATAAACGTCTGCTGCCTTTCCTGAAGAAACACGGTTGTTCCGTACTGTTTTGGCCGGATTTGGCATCTTGCCATTACGGTAAAAAGGCCATGTAGTGGTACGCCGCCAACAACGTGCAGGTGGTTTCCAAGGACAAGAACCCTCCCAACACGCCAGAGCTCCGCCCAATTGAGAAATACTGGGCTATTGTCAAGCGGAACCTAAAGAAGACCAAAAAAACGTCTAAGAACGAGCAGCAGTTCAAGGCAAACTGGCTTTCTGCGGCGAAGAAGGTGAACAAGGTGGCTGTACAAAATCTGATGGCAGGTGTCAAGCGTGAGGCCCGGGAATTCGGATTTGGAAAAGCGAAAGCCTAACTGAATATTTTTCCTGAATTTTATACTAATTGAACTTGAAAAAGAAATTTAATTTGATTTTTTAAATAAACGATTTCACCGATTTACACACGTTTTCCCTTGACCAAATTTTGACCGTATCACCCTTTAATCAGACTATTGTGATATGACAATTGATGAACTTCTTTCTTATCACTGAGTGATACCCGTTTCTATTTTTAGCTCACAGATAACATAAGGGACGTCCATTTTATAGCCAAGTTCGAACGTCAACATAGGGAAGCTTTGAAATACTCAAAAATGTGACCTGTATTACTCAAAAGGGATAATACACTGCCGAAAAATTTTTGGTATTTGGAAGAGATGTCAAGTTCGCCTAATGGAAAATTCTTAGAAGAACTCACGACAAGGTTCGCGTTGCTCGTTCTTAGCGTTTTTTCCAATTTGAAAAACACTAAGAAGGACATCAATCCTTCCATTTGTTTACCAAGCACATAATGCAGTTCGAAAGATAGTTTCTAGTTTTATAGCCCATGCCCATAAGGACCCTTTTTTATACCCAGCACCATACAATGGTGAAGGGGGTATAATAAATTTGTCATTCCGTTTGTAACACATCGAAATATCGATATCCGACTATATAAAGTATATATATTCTTTATCAGGGAGAAATTCTAAGACGATATAAGCATGTCCGTCTGTCTGTATGTTGTAATCACGCTACAGCCTTCAATAATGTCGCTATCGTCCTGAAATTTGGCACAGATTCGTTTTTTGTTTGCGAGCAGGTCAAGTTCGAAGATGGGCTATATCGGTCCAAGTTTTGATATAGTCCCCATATAAACCGATTTCCCGATTTGGGGTCTTGGGCTTATCACAACTGTCGTTTTTATCCAATTTGCCTTAAATTAAAAATCTAGAGGTACTTGAGGACCATAAAAAGGTGTGCCGAAAATGGTGAGTATCGGTCCTTGTTTTGGTATAGCCCCCATATAGACCGATCTCCCGATTTTGCTTCCTGGGCTTCTAGAAACTGTATTTTCTATCCGATTTGCCTGAAATTGGAAATCTAGAGGTATTTTGGGACCATAAAGAGTTGTGTAGAAAATGGTTCTTATCGGTCCATGGTTTGTATAGCCCCCATATAGACCGATCTCCCGATTTTGCTTCCTGGGCTTCTATAAACTGTATTTACTATTCGATTTGCCTGAAATTGGAAATCTAGAGGTATTTTGGGACCATAAAGAGTTGTGTAGAAAATGGTCCGTATCGGTCCATGGTTTGGTATAGCCCCCATGTAGAACGATCTCCCGATTTTGCTTCTTGGGCGTTTAGAAACTGTATTTTCCATCCGATTTGCCTGAAATTGAAAATCTAGAGGTATTTTGGGACCATAAAGAGGTGTGTCGAAAATGGCCCGTATCGGTCTACGGTTTGGTATAGCCCCCATATAGACCGATCTCCCGATTTTGCTTCTTGGGCTTCTAGAATTCGTAGTTTTCACCCAATTCGTCTGAAAGTGGAATTCTAGAGGTATTTGAGAAACATTATCAGGTGGTGAGAATTTTATGACCATAAAGAGGTGTGTCGAAAATGATCCGTATGGGTCCATGTTTTGGTATAGCCCCCGTATAGACCGATCTCCCGATTTTGCTTCATGGGCTTCTAAAAACTGTATTTACTATCCGATTTGGGACCATAAAGAGTTGTGTAGAAAATGGTCCGTATCGGTCCATGGTTTGGTATAGCCCCTGGGCCTTCCTGGGCTTCTAAAAACTGTATTTACTATCCGATTTGCCTGAAATTGAAAATCTATAGGTATTTTAGGACCATAAAGAGGTGTGTCGAAAATGGTCAGTATCGATCCATGTTTAGGTATAGTCGCCATATAGACCAATCTCCCTATTTTTATTTTTGGGCTTCTAGAATTCGTAGTTTTCACCCAATTCGTCTGAAAGTGGAATTCTAGAGGTATTTGAGGAACATTAAGAGGTGGTGGGTATTTTATAACCTTAAAGAGGTGTGTCGAAAATAGTACGTATCGGTCCATGTTTTGGTATAGCCCCCATATAGACCGATCTCCCGATTTTGCTTCCTGGGCTTCAAGAAACTGTATTTACTATCCGATTTGGGACCATAAAGAGTTGTGTAGAAAATGGTCCGTATCGGTCCATGGTTTGGTATAGCCCCTGGGCCTTCCTGGGCTTCTAAAAACTGTATTTACTATCCGATTTGCCTGAAATTGAAAATCTAGAGGTGTTTTAGGACCATAAAGAGGTTTGTCGAAAATGGTCAGTACCGGTCCATGTTTAGGTAATGTCGCCATATAGACCGATTTCCCGATTTCTATTCTTGGGCTTCTTATAACCCCCATATAGACCGATCTCTCGATTTTACTTCTTGGGCGTCTAGAGACTATATTTTCTAGCCGATTTGCTAGAAAATCGAAAATCTAGAGGTATTTTAAGATCACAAATAGGTGTGTTGCAAATAGTACCTGTTGGTCCATATTTTGGTATAGCCCCCATATAGACCGATCTCCCGACTTTATTTCTTGGGCTTCCAAAATCCGTAGTTTTTATCAAATTTTCGGGAAATTAGATATATAGACGTATCTTAAGACCATAAAGAGGTGTGTCGAAAATGATCCGTATCGGTCCAAAATTTTGGTATAGCCCCTATATAGACTGATCTCCCGATTTTCTTCTTGGGTTTCTAGAAATCGTAGTTTTCACCCAATTCTTCTGAAAGTGGAATTCTAGAGGTATTTGAGGAACATTAAGATGTGATGAGTATTGGTCCATGTTTTGGTATAGCCCCCATATAGACCTAACTCCCGAATTTATTTCTAGGACTTCTGGAATCCGGCTGACAAATAGGTCAGCCGAATATGGTGTGTGTTGACCCATGTTTTAGTATAGCCTCCACATAGACCGATCTCCAGATTTAACTCCTTGGGCTTTTAGAAACCCTAGTTTTTATCCGATTTGCACAAAAATTTAAATATACTAGAATTTTAGACCCTCAAAAATATGTATTGCATTTATTTTTACCGGTCCATTTGGCAAGGCATCGATATAGACCGATTTAACTTCTTGAGGGTACACCCAAAGAAAAAATATTTTCCTCTGGAATGAAATTTTTATACAAACGAAATTCCCCTTTCGTATAAAGTGTTGTCGTCTGGAGCAAACTAATACGAATTTTTGATAAACGATTCAACGATTGTCTCTAAAATGTGTGTCAAAAGAAAACTGTGCTTGTCTAAAATTTCGTTCCTCAGAAAAGGAAACACTTCTTTCAGGGTATAGCAGGCGCTCTTATCATGAAAATTGTTTGAAACTAAAAGTAAAATTTTCAGATTTTACTCATCGTATTCATTTAAATAATGGCGAAAAAAATCTACAGATTTAAGATTTCAATTCAAGGCGTTATTTCGTCATATACACGATATGTTTATGATTTCTCTAAAACTCAAACAAAATTGGTTCTCATAAATCCAGAATCTGATCTGGTCTTCATAGGTAGAATTTTTAATTTTTTTCTTCGGGAAGCGTACTGGTTGAACTGATTTGCTTGGGAGAAGATTTGTCATCAAACCCCTCAAAATGCTATATATTATCAAGTAACCCGCTACGACGAAGAGTTTTCAAAGTAAACTATTATATTTGATTCAAGTAAAGGGTGGTTAAATTGTAAGGGCCGATGTTGAATGTGAAGCACACCTAAACGCCAAGTTTTTTTCCGAATTTTATTTGACATTTTTCTATTTCAGACTTACTCAATTTGAACCATGGAGAGATACACAATCCAACAACGTGTTAAATGGCTCCAAGAAATGGCAACAATGGATGATCAATTTTCGAAGAAAATCATCTTCAGTGATGAGGCACATTTGCACCTCAGTGGATTCGTCAATAAACAGAATTGCCGCATTTGGGCGAATGAGAATCCAAGAATGATTGTCGAAAAACCAATGCACCCACAAAGAGTGACTGTATGGTGCGATTTATGGGCTGGCGGCATCATCGGGCCGTATTTTTTCCAAAATGAGCCGGTCGGTCAGGCAGTTACTGTGAATGGTGTTCGCTATCGTGAGATGATAACGAACTTTTTATGGCCCGAATTGGAAGATATGGATGTGGACGATATGTGGTTTCAGCAGGACGGTGCCACTTGCCACACAGCTAACGAAACAATGGCTCTTTTGCGCAACAAATTCAATGGCCGTGTTATCTCACGTAATGGCGATGTCAATTGGCCTCCAAGATCATGTGATTTGACACCGTTGGACTTTTTTCATTGGGGTTATTTGAAAGAAAATGTGTACGTCGATAAGCCAGCAACAATTCAAGAGCTAAAGGATGAGATAATTCGGCACATTAACGGCATAGAACCTCCAACGGAAATTTGGACCATCGGATGAAGGTGTGCCACCGACGTCGCGGCTCCCATTTGGCCGATATTTTGTTCCATACATAATTGAGTAATACCAATATGTCATAATAAAATAAAATTACAATAATTTCCTAAATAGTTTGTGTTTTATTCAAATCACCATCGGCCCTTGAAATTTTAACCACCCTTTAAAATCAAGAGAAGTTTGTGGCTTCGATAAAGGACATAAAACCGCCAACGGAATCGAGTTAGAATTTTACAACTCCGTCTGCAGAAAAAAAAATTCTTAGAATCCGATTTTGGCTCCACAGTCTTAACTAATGCATGAATAATTTACTAAATTATTTTCTGACAATTTCTGATATATTCCAATTATTCTTTTAACCCCCATTTTCATAAAGCTCCGTTAGTGTTCCGTTAACTAACCAACTTTTGAACCGTATAATGGACGAAGCTGCCATCTTGCATATATATTCCATATGCCAGTTAGGAACTTAACTGACGAACATTTTTCAGTTAAAGTTAACTGGAGAGGATTTATTTGCAATTTACTTTCTGTTAACTGGCAGTTAAAGCCTAACGGAGCTACATGAAAATGGCCGTAAATTGAATAAAGCCATCAACTTACATTTCATTTTCATCTACCTGTCAATTTATTTTGAAATCCTAAAGTTTCCCTTTTTTTGGGGAGGTTTTTGTTTTGTTTTAATTTAAAACTCCCCTTGTGTTTTTTCATTTCTGATGGTAAAACTTTTTATGAATTATATTTTGACAAATATAAGTATTTCTACTAGTGAGTAATAGTGTTGTCTTGCGTTCGAGTAATTGTTATGACTTTTATTCCCCCACAAATTTTTCTTTTGGTAAATACTTATGGGAAACTTTTGAAATACTTTTCATTTTCCTCAAAAGTAGCAAATATATTGTAGTTGACAGTTATTGTCATCGTTTGATATATTTCAAATATATTCCAAACACAAGGGAGAACTTATTAAATCATTTTAGAGTTTATATTTATTGTTTGGAATTGATAAGGGGAAGCTGTTGAATTATTATTTGTTTTTTTTTATACCCTCCACCATAGGATGGGGGTATATTAACTTTGTCATTCCGTTTGTAACACATCGAAATATTGCTCTAAGACCCCACAAAGTATATATATTCTGGGTCGTGGTGAAATTCTGAGTCGATCTGAGCATGTCCGTCCGTCCGTCCGTCTATTGAAATCACGCTAACTTCCGAACGAAACAAGCTATCGACTTGAAACTTGGCACAAGTAGTTGTTATTGATGTAGGTCGGATGGTATTGCAAATGGGCCATATCGGTCCACTTTTATGTATAGCCCCCATATAAACGGACCCCCAAATTTGGCTTGCGGAGCCTCTAAGAGAACCAAATTTCATCCGATCCGGCTGAAATTTGGTACATGATGTTAGTATATAGTCTTTTACAACTATGCAAAAATTGGTCCATATCGGTCCACTTTTACGTATAGCCCCCATATAAACGGACCCCCAAATTTGGCTTGCGATTGCTCTAAGAGAAGCAAATTTCATCCGATCCGGCTTAAATTTGGTACATGATGTTAGTATATGGTCTCTAATAGCCATGCAAACATTGGTCCACATCGGTCCATAATTGTATATAGCCCCCCTATATAAACCGGTCCCCCGATTTGGCTTGCGGAGCCTCTAAGAGAAGCAAATTTCATCCGATCCGGCTGAAATTTGGTACATGGTTTTGGTACATGTTCTCTACTAGCCATGCAAAAATTGGTCCACATCGGCCCATAATTATATATAGCCCCCATATAAACCGATCCCCAGATTTGACCTCCGAAGCCTCTTAGAGGAGCAAAATTCATCCGATCCGGTTGAAATTTGGTACGTGGTGTTAGTATATGGTCTCTAACAACTATGCAAATATATCGGTCCACTTTTACGTATAGCCCCATATAAACGGACCCCCAAAATTGGCTTGCGATTGCTCTAAGAGAAGCAAATTTCATCCGATCCGGCTGAAATTTGGTACATGTTGTTAGTTTATGGTCTCTAACAACCATGCAGAAAGTGGTCCATATCGGTCCATAATTACATATAGCCCCCATATAAACCGATCCCCCGATTTGGCTTGCGGAGCCTCTAAGAGAACCAAATTTCATCCGATCCGGCTGAAATTTGGTACATGATGTTAGTATATGGTCTCTAATAGCCATGCAAAAATTCGTCCACATCGGTCCATAATTGTATATAGCCCCCATATAAACGGATCCCCAGATTTGACCTACGGAGCCTCTCCGAGAAGCAAATTTCATCCGATCCGGCTGAAATTTGGTACATGGTGTTGGTATATGTTCTCTAATGACCTTGCAAAAATTGGTCCACATCGACCCATGATTATATATAGCGCCCATATAAACCGATCCCCAGATTTGAACTCCGGAGCCTCTTAGAGGAGCAAAATTCATCCGATCCGGTTGAAATTTGGTACGTGGTGTTAGTATATGGTCTCTAACAACCATGCAAGAATTGGTCCATATCGGTCCATAAATATATATATAGTCGCCATATAAATCGATCCCCAGATTTGCCCTCCAGAGCCTCTTGGAGGAGCAAAATTCATCCGATCCGGTTGAAATTTGGAACATGGTGTAAGAATGTGGTCTCTAACAAAAACGCAAAAATTGGTCCATATCGGTCCATAATTATATATAGCCCCCATATAAACCGTTCCGCAGATTTGATCTCCGGAGCCTCTTGGAGGAGCAAAATTCATCCGATACGGTTGAAATTTGCAACGTGATGTTAGTATATGGTATCCAACAACCATGCAGGAAATGGGTTATATCAGTCCATAATTATATATAGCACCCATATAAACCGATCCCCAGATTTGACGTCCGGTGCCTTATGGAGATGCAAAATTCATCCGATCTGGTTGAAATTTTGTTCGTGGTGGTAGTATATGATATTTAACAACCATGCCAAAAGTGGTCCATATCAGTCCATAATCATATATAGCCCCCATATAAACCGATCCCGAGATTTGGTTTTGGAGCCTCTTGGAAGAGCAAATTTCATCCGAGCCAGTTGAAATTTGGTACATTGTGCTAGTATATGGCCGTTAACAACCATGCCTAACTAGGTCCATATCGGTCTATAGTTATATATAGCCCTCAGATAAATCGATCCCCAATCACACAAAAATTGTATATAGCCCCCATATAAGCGACCCCCATATTTCAATTCTGGCTCCCTACGTACCATGCAAAAGTCCATATCGATTCGTAATTATTTGTAGACTTACCTACACATAGCTTTTTTGTCTAATAAATACCACATATGGACTAACTCACAATTTAGAAAACGATTTAAGATACCACAACCCAAGTAATTCGATTGTGGATGACAGTCTTTCGTAGAAGTTTCTACGCAATCCATGGTGGAGGGTACATAAGATTCGGCCTGGCCGAACTTACGGCCGTTTATACTTGTTTGTGAATTAAATTAAATCGTAAACAAGAATGACATTTTTATGTTTTTAGTAATAGATTTATAAGTAAAAAATAAGGACTGCAATAAAAGGAATATAAACTATATCAATTCAAAATAGTTTCTATACTACCCATAATAAAAACAACCCAGCAAACACATTGGCAGTTATTCCACAAATATTTTGTTTTAAGAGCATTGCGGGATCTTTCACCAAGTTTTGTCCACTTCCGATGAATTTGTTTTGGACCCATCTTAGAAAATACGCTATTTGACCGCTAAAAGTCAACATTTAAATTTTGCATAATTAAATGTCGCAAAAAAAGAATAGGAAATTTATAAAAAAGTAAAAAAATAAAACAATAAAAATAAAATTTAAAAAAAATCACTGCCGCGAGGATTTCATCCCGTACCTGTTGCCTATTTCACTTTTATGGAAGTTCTATTGAGAAGGTTTTGAAAATTACGAGAATACATAATTTTCTGTTGATTTTAAATGGAAAAATAAGTTCATACAAAAATATACGCCAAAAATCTATATAATATGTGAAATTCAAACTATGTTCATCTATTTGTTTGAATGTTCCGAGTAAGCTCAGAAACGGCTGAACCGATTTACTTTAATTTTTTGGAGTATGTAGACGGTTACTATATGGTGAAACGAGGGCACCAGAAAAAACTGTCAAGATAATTTTTTCAATTAAAATTTTAATTGAATTGATTTTACAAATTTTTTAATTGAAACAAAAAACAATCATAAAAATTACTTATATAAATTAATTATACCCCAAAACCACATAGTGGTCAGGGTATAGTAACTTTGATCTGCCAAAAAATTTGCCTACCAGAAATATTGATTTTAGATCCCATAAAATATATACCGATCAACTCAGAATCACCTCCTGAGTCGATCTAGCGCTTGGTGTCCGTCCGTCTGTCCATGTATTTGTTGTTCACAGGATTCCGATCGCAATTATTAACCGATTTTGAAGAAATTTGGCCTGTTCTTTGGGCACAAGGAGGAACGCTATTGAATTTGGAAGAAATCGGATAAAATTTAGATATAGCTCCCATGTAAAGGGTGATTCTTTTGAGGTTAGGATTTTCATGCATTAGTATTTGACAGATCACGTGGGATTTCAGACATGGTGTCAAAGAGAAAGATGCTCAGTATGCTTTGACATTTCATCATGAATAGACTTACTAACGAGCCACAACGTCGAATTTTCAGTGAATGGGCCCTAGAAAAGTTGGCAGAAAATCCGCTTTTTTATCGACAAATTTTGTTCAGCGATGAGGCTCATTTCTGGTTGAATGGCTACGTAAATAAGCAAAATTGCCGCATTTGGAGTGAAGAGCAACCAGAAGCCGTTCAAGAACTGCCCATGCATCCCGAAAAATGCACTGTTTGGTGTGGTTTGTACGCTGGTGGAATCATTGGACCGTATTTTTTCAAAGATGCTGTTGGACGCAACGTTACGGTGAATGGCGATCGCTATCGTTCGATGCTAACAAACTTTTTGTTGCCAAAAATGGAAGAACTGAACTTGGTTGACATGTGGTTTCAACAAGATGGCGCTACATGCCACACAGCTCGCGATTCTATGGCCATTTTGAGGGAAAACTTCGGAGAACAATTCATCTCAAGAAATGGACCGGTAAGTTGGCCACCAAGATCATGCGATTTGACGCCTTTAGACTATTTTTTGTGGGGCTACGTCAAGTCTAAAGTCTACAGAAATAAGCCAGCAACTATTCCAGCTTTGGAAGACAACATTTCCGAAGAAATTCGGGCTATTCCGGCCGAAATGCTCGAAAAAGTTGCCCAAAATTGGACTTTCCGAATGGACCACCTAAGACGCAGCCGCGGTCAACATTTAAATGAAATTATCTTCAAAAAGTAAATGTCATGGACCAATCTAACGTTTCAAATAAAGAACCGATGAGATTTTGCAAATTTTATGCGTTTTTTTTTTTAAAAAAAGTTATCAAGCTCTTAACAAATCACCCTTTATAATATCAGACATTTCTGCTCAGATTGTGCCAAAACTCCCATAAAAACGTACTCCTTAATGTTCCTAAATATGGAAATGCGGTTTATCGCTCAAATCAATACCAAAGTTATCCCACAAATGCTAACCTTTTCTAATTCAGTAGGGGTGGTTTAGGGCAAGGCCGTATTCAGGGGGGGATGAGGGGGATCAAACCTCCCCCGAAATGAATGTATATTTTTATATAAATAAATATATATTTTTAGCTGCATAGAAAAATCTTATCGAAGATGTTGAAGCTGGAGGTTTTATTTTGAAAAACGCTTACCTATAAAACTTGCACAAATCATAGAATACTAGTTGAAAAGCCCGTCAAACGATGGTCGAGAAAACAAATTGTTTTTGTTCTCGCACCACAAATTTCATTTTTGGAAAATGTCTTTCTGCTTTTTATTTGTGTTTGTTGTTCTTTTTGTGAACATGACTCGCTTTGTTTGGCCACAGCAACAACAACGAAACAGCCAAACACACATGTGATTGGCTGTTTCGCAGGTTCTTTCGCAAAACCTGCGAAAAGAACCTGCCTAATTCAATACAATTTTTAAGAAAGTACAAAAAAGGTATTTTTTGAGCGGAAAGGTACTTTTTACTAAATTTCAACAAAAATTTCACTGGAAAATTATTGTCAAGATACTAAATTTTAAAGAAAATAAAATTTTGACAAAATTTTCTATATAAATAAAATTTTGCAAAATTTTCTATAGAAATAAAATTTTGCAAAAAAATCTGTAGAAAAAAAAATGTTGCAAAATTTTTTCTATAGAAATAAAATTTTGCAAAAATTTCCTATAGAAATAAAATTTGTACAAAATTTTCAATTGAAATAAAATTTTGACAAAATTTTCTATAAAAATAAAATTCTGCAAAAATTCTGTATAGAAATAAAATTTTGACAACATTTTCTTCCGAAATAAAAAATCGATAATATAGAATCGCATTCTTTTTTCGACTAAAACATTCTTGAAGTTCAATAAAATCCTGTTTTTGACTATGTCTTTTACAAAATCGAGATTTTCTTCCCACATGTCTGTTTTGCCATATTTGTAAAAGACTATTAGCAAATAAGGTTGATAAAGACTTTCTCAAAATATTAAAATATTTTGTCAAAGCTATTGTACTATAAATCTGATATCGACTAAAAAATGTCTACACAAAAGGTACTAAATCATTCGCGGGGGTACTACGGTACTGACCGGGGTGAAAAAGTATTGAAAAAAGTACTATAGTACTGCATTTTCCATCCCTGCAGTTACTACGTACTCATCCGAACTTTCATTTTCAACAATGAAGAGATTAAAGACGTATCTTAGAAATTCGACTAGCGAGAGTAGACTCAATGGATTGGCATTAATGTCGGTTCATCGCCGAATAAATGTGCCGACTGAAGAAGTAATTGATTTATTTGCTGCCCAAAAAGCCCGTCGGCTCAATTTAATATTATAAAAATATTGTATACATACCTATGCATAAATAAAATTTTCTGCACATGAGATTATATGAATATTTTTTTTAAGTTGAATTTTTTTCTGTGTGGTCGGGAAGATGACCACCCCCATTGCCCGACTTTTTTAAAATTGGACCAAAGTTCTCCGATTTGGTTGAAATTTTCAGGGGTGGTCACGGGTGGTGTCTACACAAACATTAGCTACTTTATTTTTTGATATTTAGTCAGGGAGGGAGGCCTCCCCTTTGTCCGACCTTTTTTTTTAAGTAGAGTTAAAATTTCTACCATTTATTTGAAATTTATAGAAGTATGCGGAGAGGTTATAAAATTAATATACCGCACATGATTTTCTAATATTTTAACGAGAAGGGGGATCCCCCCCTTGCCGGCTTTTTGAAAAATTGGACCAAAGTTCTCCGAAATTTTCAAGGAAGGTCAGGTATGCTACTTTATTTTGCGATATTTGTGTCGGATAGGGGTACCTCCCCTTTGCCCGACTTTTTTTAAGTACACTGAAAAAAACTCAAATTCCCCGACTTACTGGAAATTTACAGAAAACCTGGGGGAGGTTATGAAATTAATATGGGGTACCTGATTTTTTATTAGTTAGTTGGTGAAGGGGTCCTCCCCTATGCCCGATATTTTTATTAAGTGAAAAAATTAAACATCTACGATTTGCTTGAAATTTAAAGAGGACGGGTGGGGAGGTTATTAAATTCATATGGGATACCTGATTTTTTGATATTTCAACGAGTAGAGGGACCTATCCTTGCCGTGCTTTTGAAAATTGGGCTTATTTTCCCGGATTTGCTTCAAATGTTCAGGGTGCAGTCTACACAAAGATATGCTACATCGATTTTTCGATATTTGTTCGGGGACTTTCCCCGACGAGTTTTAGTATATTGAAAAAAAAAAAAACAACAAGATTAAGGGGATTAATACTAAAAAAATTACTGAAAAAATGACAGATACCAATCTCGCAAGCCTGACATATATGATAGATATGTTCCAGTGTTGGCCACTACACATTTCCATAGTCTTTTGTGAGATCTAGTCAGGAGAGATGATTCAAATTGGGTCTTTTACATACGACAATTTTTCTTCTCAAATTGAACCATTTTTCACCACCACTGTGCATCATCATATATTCCAATATTTACTTGAAATTTACAAAGGACGTAGGGGATGGACGTTATAAAAATCAAAAGTTGTTATTTCTATAAAACAGGATAACTTACCGACAATGGTCTGACCAAAAAAGAAAATTAAACATTTTAAAGATATTGATTGTTATTTCTATAACATATATTGTAAAAATTTTATTTCTATAGAAAATTTTTGAAAAATGTTATTTCTATCAAACATTCCTAAAAATTTTATTTCTATAGAAAATTTTTGAAAAAGTTTATTTCTATCGAAAATTTTGTCAACATTTTATTTCTATAGAAAATTTTGTCAACATTTTATTTCTGTAGAAAATTTTGTCAAAATTTTATTTCTCTAGAAAATTTTGTCAAAATTTTATTTCCATAGAAAATTTTGTCAAAATTTTATTTCTATAGAAAATTTTGTCAAAATTTTATTTCTATAGAAAATTTTGTCAAAATTTTATTTCTATAGAAAATTTTGTCAAAATTTTATTTCTATAGAAAATTTTGTCAAAATTTTATTTCTATAGAAAATTTTGTAAAAATTTTATTTCTATAGAAAATTTTGTGAAAATTTTATTTCTATAGAAAATTTTTTCGAAATTTTATTTCTATAGAAAATTTTGTCAAAATTTTATTTCTATAGAAAATTTTGTCAAAATTTTATTTCTATAAACAATTTGGTCAAAATTTTATTTCTATAGACAATTTTGTCAAAATTTTATTTCTTTAGAAAATTTTGTCAAAATTTTATTTCTATAGAAAATTTTGTCAAAATTTTATTTCTATAGAACATTTTGTCAAAATTTTATTTCTATAGAAAATTTTGTCAAAATTTTATTTCTATAAAAATTGCGTCAACATTTTATTTCTGCAGAAAATTTTGTCAAATTTTTATAGAAATTTTTTTCAAAATTTTATTTCTATAGAAAATTTTGTCAAAATTTTATTTCTATAGAAAATTTTGTCAAAATTTTATTTCTATAAAAAATTTTGCCAAAATATTATTTCTTTGGAAAATTTTGTCAAAATTTTATTTCTATGGGAAATTTTGTCAAAATTTTATTTTCATAGAAAATTTTGTCAAAATTTTATTTCTGTAGAAAACTTTGTCAAATTTCTTTAGAAATTCTTTAGAAAATTTCGCCAAAATTTTATTTCTATGGGAAATTTTGTCAAAATTTTATTTCTATAGAAAATTTTGTCAACATTTTATTTCTATAGAAAATTTTGTCAAAATTTTATTTCTATAGAAAATTTTGTCAAAATTTTATTTCTATAGAAAATTTCGTCAAAATTTTATTTCTATAGAAAATTTCGTCAAAATTTTATTCAGTCCATTGTGATACCACATTGGTAAACTTCTCCGTTCGGACTATAAAATGGGACCTCCATTTTATAGTCCGAACGGCGTTCCACATTGCAGTGAAATCACTTAGAGAAGCTTTTAAAACCCTCAGAAATGTCACCAGCATTACTTAGGTGGGATAATCCACCGCTGAAAAACTTTTCGGTGTTCGGTCGAAGCAGGAATCGAAACCACGACCTTGTGTATGCAAGGCGGGCATGCTAACCATTGCACCACGGTGGCTCAACATTTTATTTCTATAGAAAATTTTGCCAAAATTTTATTTCCATAGAAAATTTTTTCAAAATTTTATTTCTACAGAAAATGTTGTCAAAATTTTATTTCTATAGAAAATTTTGTCAAAATTTTATTTCTATAGAAAATTTTGTCAAAATTTTATTTCTATAGAAAATTTTGTCAAAATTTTATTTCTATAGAAAATGTTGTCAAAATTTTATTTTTATAGAATGTATTGTCAAAATTTTATTTCTGTAGAAAATTTTGTCAAAATTTTATTTCTATGAATGATTTGTCAAAATTTTATTTCTGTAGAAAATTTTGTCAAAAATTATTTCTGTAAAAAATTTTGTCAAAATTTTATTTCTATAGAATGATTTGTCAAAATTTTATTTCTATAGAAAATTTTGACAAAATTTTATTTTTATTTAAAATTTTATTTCTATGGGAAATTTTGTCAAAATTTTATTTCTATAGAAAATTTTGTTAAAATTTTATTTATGTAGAAAATTTTGTCAAAATTTATTTCTGTAGAAAATTTTGTCAAAATTTTATTTCTATAGAAAATGTTTTCAAAATGTTATTTCTATAGAAAATTTTGTCAAAATTTTATTTCTATAGAAATTTTTATCAAAATTTTATTTCTATAGAAAATTTTGTCAAAATTTTATTTCTATGGGAAATTTTGTCAAAATTTTATTTCTATAGAAAATTTTGTCAAAATTTTATTTCTATAGAAAATTTTGTTAAAATTTTATTTATGTAGAAAATTTTGTCAAAATTTATTTCTGTAGAAAATTTTGTCAACATTTTATTTCCTCAGAAAATTTTGCCAAATTTGTATTTCTTTAGAAAATTTTATCAAAATTTATTTCTAGAAAATTTATTTCTAGAAATTTTTTTAAAAATTTTATTTTTAAAGAAAATTTTGCTAAAATTTTATTACTATACAAAATTTTCTATAGAAAATTTTGTCAAAATATGGCATTTTAAGTCTGCCGATTTTGTAGAAGTCTAACAAATTTTGTCCAGATCGAGTCAGATATATTTGACAGATTTTCTATGGTATCGAAAATGTGGATCTACGATGTGGTGCAGGGTATAATATAGTCGGCCCAGCCCGATTTTAGACATCCCTTGTTTTTTTAATAATTTTCGTTGTTAATTGGAATTAACTTTTTAATTAGAAATATTTTGTTAAAATTTTTTGCTGCGTATGTCAAGTATAATGTCATTAAGTTTTATGATTTCTTATCACAAAATTAACAAACAAATTAATATTCAAGTCAGATGTGTTAATTAACCAAAACATTAAAGTGATTACCCATTATATGCGTACGTGCATGGATAATAGGGCTATAATCTTCTAAAAGAATTTTGACTTTCCTAAACCATGTGTGTCACTGTGTGTGTGTGTGTGTGTGTGTCATTAAGCCTTTGCGTTTAACAAAAGCTTATATTTCGCCATATAAAAAAAATGAGAACCATCACGAATAATAAATTAAATAGCTTCTTCGCTTTTTGGAAATGAAAATTTAGTCCTTGTTGCACTTTATGGCTTTTATGTAAAAACCAACAAACAAACAAAAAAATTAAATAAAAATTTAACGAACATTGTACTCTGGACCAAAAGAATCCTCAGAGCTTTAAAGGCCATAAAAATGATTGATTGAGTAAACATTGTGGTGCATAAAATAAACATGGCGGTATTTATGCTCAACAAAGTCCTTAAGAGATAGAATCAGACAAATAAATTCTACATTTAAACTGAAAGTACAATGATCTTCAATTCTCTTTTCTTTAAAATAATACCGCACTAAATTTTCTCCAACAAGGACCAAAAACACAAATCGATATGCAACAAATTTACCAAGGTCATTAGAGGTAAAAACCTCTACCAAAGGTAACTGTAGTAGACACAGCATAGGCAATAAAAGGCAATCGTAAATCTTGTCAAAATTACCCAATACTAAAATCTACGAAGGATATTCAAAGAATTTTCCACTGACTGATTTGTGCATGTGTGTTTTTGTGTGTGTGTGTGTGTAAGTGAACTTGAAGCATACAAATGTCCTTAGCCTTTGATGCAGAGAATTTTTATTTTCAGTAGGTTTGTTGTGCCATTGTGCATCCTTCCATTTGATTTTTTTATGTTTTCTTTTTTGATAAATGTTGGTTTATATTTTTTGGAATTTAAGTTTTTATCTCAAGCGCAATTTGTTGTCGATTTTTTTTGGATTTTCTAGTTACATGTTTTTTGAACTAACCCAGCAAAAAATACTTCAGCAGTAAGAGCTTAGTTGCGCTTTTTGGTATACAATAAAGTAGGCAGTGCATCCACACTGCATGTCTCGGTGGCAATAACGTAAACGAGCAACGAGTAAACGAGCAACATTGCTATTGAAACGAGCAATTATATCAGCTCTATGTAGAAGCCGCTCTAAATCAGGACATACTGAAAAGATTTTCCAAAGATTTTGTCTTTACTTTAAAAATTTTGGTATTGATTCCGAGCTAAAGAAGCGGAGAATACAAGTAAGGATACTTTTAAGACACAATTCTCTTTTAAATTTGGGTTTTGTGTACTTGACTCTACGAAGTAAATTTCAATTTTTCGCTTTTTCAGCTTATTTTTATACCTCCACCATAGGATGGGGGGTATATTAACTTCCCAGCAAAAAAATTTGGAAGTTCTTCCAACGGCACAACTTTAAAAACACTTCCAGCGGATGTACTCCCAATGATGATCTTAATTTTAACAACGCAGGAAGTTCTTTTAATTACATTTTTTATAACATGCTTTTTTCATATTTTTAATGGATAATTTTACTTTTTTATATCCTCCACCATAGGATGGGGGTATATCATTCCGTTTGTAACACATCGAAATATTGCTATAAGACCCCATAAAGTATATATATTCTGGGTCGTGGTGAAATTCTGAGTCGATCTGAGCATGTCCGTCCGTCCGTCCGTCCGTCCGTCCGTCCGTCCGTCTGTTGAAATCACGCTAACTTCCGAACGAAACAAGCTATTGACTTGAAACCTGGCACAAGTAGTTGTTATTGATGTAGGTCGGATGGTATTGCAAATGGGCCATATCGGTCCACTTTTACGTATAGCCCCCATATAAACCGTTCCCCAGATTTGACCTCCGGAGCCTCTAAGAAAAGCAAATTTCATCCGATCCGCCTGAAATTTGGTACATGGTGGTAGTATATGGTCTCTAATAGTCATGCAAAAATTGGTCCACATCGGTCCATAATTATATATAGCCCCATATGAACCGATCACCAGATTTGACCTCC
The DNA here is from genome assembly GCF_050003625.1 of Haematobia irritans. NCBI lineage: Eukaryota > Metazoa > Arthropoda > Insecta > Diptera > Muscidae > Haematobia > Haematobia irritans. The sequence goes on along the minus strand of NC_134397.1, from coordinate 204,555,856 downwards.
AGAGCCTCTTGGAAGACCAAAATGCATCTGATTCAGTTGAAATTTGGTACGTGTTGTTAATATATGGCCTCAAAAACCCATGCAAAAATTGGTCCACATCAGTTAATAATTATATATAGCCCCCATATAAACCGATCCCCCGATTTGGCTTGCGGAGCCTCTAAGAGAAGCAAATTTCATCCGATCCGGCTGAAATTTGGTACATGGTGTTAGTATATGGTCTATAACAACCATGCACAAATTGGTCCACATCAGTCCATAATTATATATAGCCCCCATATAAACCGATCCCCAGATTTGGCTTGCGGAGCCTCTAAGAGAAGCAAATTTCATCCGATCCGGCTGAAATTTGATACATGGTGTTAATATATGGTCTCTAAAAGCCTTGCAAAAATTGGTCTACATCGTTCCATAATTACATATAGCCCCCATATAAACCGATCCCCCGATGTGGTTTGCGGAGCCTCTAAGAGAAGCAAAATTCATCCCATCCGGCTGAAATTTGGTACATGGTGTTGGTATATGGTCTCTAACAGCCATGCAAAAATTGGTCCACATCGGTCCATAATTATATATAGCCCCCCCATATAAACTGATCAGCAGATTTTACTTCCGGAGCCTCTTGGAAGACCAAAATTCATCTGATTCAGTTGAACTTTGGTACGTCTTCTTAATATATGGCCTCAAAAACCCATGCAAAAATTGGTCGAAATCGTTCCATAATTATATATAGGTCTCATATAAACCGATCCTCAGATTTGACCTCGGGAGCCCCTTGGAAGAGCAAAATTCATCCGATTCGGTTGAAATTTGGTATGTGATGTTAGTATATGGTATCCACCAACCATGCAGGAATTGGTTCATATCAGTCCATAATTATATATAGCCCCCATATAAACCGATCCCCAGATTTGACCTTGATTTGGCCTTTTGGAGAAGCAAAATTCATCCGACCTGGTTGAAGTTTGGTACGTGGTGGTAGTATATGATATTTAAAAACCATGCCAAAAGTGGTCCATATCAGTCCATAATTATATATAGCCCCCATATAAACCGATCCCGAGATTTGGTTTTGGAGCCTCTTGGAGGACCAAATTTCATACGAGTCAGTTGAAATTTGGTATAATTGTGCTAGTAACAGGTTGGCTGATAAGTCCCCGCCTGACACATAGATGGTGTCGCCAGTATTAAATGCATATTATTTTTATATAGTACCAACCTTCAAATGATTCGTGTCAAAATTTGATGTATGTAAGACAATTAGTTTGTGAGATAGAGCGTCTTTTGTGAAGCAACTTTTGTTATTGTGAAAAAAATGGAAAAAAAGGAATTTCGTGTTTTGATAAAATATTGTTTTCTGAAGGGGAAAAATACGGTGGAAGCAAAAACTTCGCTTGATAATGATTCCAACTTCAGGTAAATTGAATAAAAACTGCGGTTTCTATAAGCCCAAGAAGTAAAATCGGGAGATCGGTCTATATGGGGGCTATACCAAAACATGGCACACCTCTTTACGGTCATAAAATACCTCTAGATTTCAAATTTCAGGCAAATTGGATAAAAACTACGATTTCTATAAGCCCAAGACCCCAAATCGGGATGTCGGCTTATATGGGGACTATATCAAAACCTGGACCGATATAGCCCATCTTCGAACTTGACCTGCCTGCAGACAAAAGACAAGTTTGTGCAAAATGTCAGCACGATTGCTTCATTATTGAATACTGTAGCGTGATTACAACAGACAGACAGACAGACGGACATCGTTACATCGTCTTAGAATTTCTCCCTGATCAAGAATATATATACTTTATATAGTCTGAAATTGATATTTCGATGTGTTACAAACGGAATGACAAACTTATTATACCCCCGTCACCATTCTATGGTGGTGGGTATAAAAAGAAAAGGGAAAAGTAGCATTTGCTGCTAAGGCCATCAGCTTGCTTTGTAGTCAAGATGCAAAAAGACAACATATTTAAAGACAATTCCATTATATTTAAAGAATTTTTCTGAATTATTAAATTCAAGTTGACCTTAGCCCAAACATTTTTCTTTCATGGTATGATACCCATTTTTTAGTGAAATCACTTACTTATAAGGACAATACGACTTCATTGAAAAGTTTATCGGCTTTTGGACAAGGAAAAAACTTTATATTAGATAAATGCGTCTTCTATGCTGAGCAAAATTTGCATTCGTATTTTATGGACATGGAATCTTTGACCTCACGACAATAGTTTTTTCAGTGTGGAAGGCAATTTTGGAAATTACATCAAGTAGGGAAAGTCTAAAGCCGGGCGGGGTCGGTATCTACATTTTCAATACCATCTCAAATCCTTCAAATTTGTTGAGACTTAGAGGTATCGGAAAATTTGATTTTGATTCACTTTTAAAAATTTTCGACTTAGCAATGGCAATTTTACAAGAAAAATGGAAGCACTTGGCGATACCTCTTGGGCAAAATTTCCAGCAAATTATGATAAAATTCTGGCTTTCGGAGCCATATAAGTGCACCCTCCGGAAAAATCGCTTCAAGCATATATATTTTCAGAATTGGTCCAAACAAAATATTGTTTGTATTGTTCAAACATATTATGTTTCACCTTAGGGCATACACTGGTAGAAAAAAATTTTAATGAAATTTTCTTTGTATGGATATATGATTAAGGCGCCAATTGGTTACTGCCATTATTTTACTTGCTTCATACTTTGTAGGTCTCTCTTTCTAAATACATATATGTTTAAAGGCTAATTTCTAAATTAATATATGTTTGCATCTAAGCATATTATATTTACAAACAGTTTATGTCTCAAACATAATATATTCCAACATATTAACATATATGTCCTAAACATGTTATGCTAGTTTATGAGCATTATATGCTTGCACTTAAAAATATCGTGTTAAAAAATTTCAGTTCCAAACATATAATTTTTACACCCAAACATATGAAAAACAGTCTTCTTCATCCGTATGCATATCGGATGAAAGATCTATATTAAAATCTGAACCGATTTCAATCAAATTTGTCATACATAGTCTGAATATTAATTCTCCTGGGTGTTCACATAAATCGGAGTAAAACTTTGACCTCTATGGAATGAAAATTGGGCGAAAGATATATACGGGAGAGTTATATTCAACTCTAAACTGATTTCTTCAAAAATCATTAGAGTTCTATTATGACCTAAAACACATACTTGTACCACATCTCAATGCGATTGGACTGTAACCTAGGAAACAGGGACACATTTATCACTCGTGCAAAATTTAATCTACCAAAATTTTAAAAACTTTTTGCCAAATAAAAACAAAAAACTTATTTCGAAGTTTTTGATCAAATCATTGTGGTTCGTTGTGAAAAAATTGTGTCTACGAATGAAATGTTTCATTATTTTATTATGGAAGTCTATTTATTATTTTATGATCACTCCTGAGAGCGACAATTTATTGTATCGAAAGGAAGATTTTACCTACAATGGATTGCCTTTTTTATTTTATTTCTATAGAAGATTTTCGAAAATTGTATTTCCTTAAAAAATGTTTGCACAATTGTATTTCTTGGAAAATTTTTTGCAAAATTTTATTTCGATAGAACATTTTTTCATAAATTTTATTTCTCAATTCATTCCAGAATTTTATTTCAGTATTCGCAACATTTTATTTCTAAAAAAAATTTTGTCAAGACTTTATTTCTGTAGAAAATTTTTGCAAATTTTGATTTCTATAGAAATTTTTTTCAACATTTTATTTGTATAGAAAATTTTGTCAAAATTTTATTTCTATAGAAAATTTTGTCACATTTTGTTTTCTATAGAAAAATTTGTCAAAATTTTATTTCTATAGAAAATTTTGTCAAATTTTGATTTCTATAAAAAATTTGGTCAACAATTTATTTCTATAGAAAATTTTGTCCAATTTTATTTCTGTAGAAAGTTTTGTCAAAATTTTATTTCTGTAGAAAATTTTGTCAAATTTTTATTTCTATAGAAAATTTTGTCAAAATTTTGTTTCTATAAAAATTTTTTTAATCGTTTTATTATAATAGAGCATTTTGTCAAAAATTTTATTTCAATAGACAATTTTGTAAAACTGTTATTTCCATGAATAGAAAATTTTGACAAAATTTTATTTCTATAGAAAATTTTTTGAAAATTTTATTTCTATCGGAAATTTCTAAAATTTGTTTTTCAATTGAAAGTTTTTGAAAAATTTTATTTCTGTAAAAAAAATTTGCAAACTTTTATTTCTATAGAAAATTTTGTCAAATTTTGATTTCTATAGACAATCTTTCAACATTTTATTTCATAGAAAATTTTGTCAAAATTTTATTTCTTTAGAAAATGTTGTCAAATTTTGTTTTCTATAGAAAAACTTGTCAAAATTTTATTTCTATAGAAATTTAGTCAAAAGTTAATTTCTATAGAAAATTTTGTCAAAATTTTATTTCTATAGAAAATTTTGTCACAATTTTATTTCTGTAGAAAAATTTTTAATCGTTTTATTATAATAGAGCATTTTGTCAAAATTTTATTTCAATAGAAAATTTTTTAAAAATGTTATTTCCATAGAAAATTTTTGTAAAATTGTATTTCTTGGGAAATTTTTGCAAAAATTTATTTCGATAGAAAATTATTTGATAAATTTTATTTCTGTAGAAATTCATTCCAGAATTTTATTTCTGTATTCGCAAAATTTTATTTCTACACAAAAATTTTGTCAAACTTTATTTCTGTAGAAAATTTTTGCAAAATTTTATTTCTATATTTCTATAGAAAATTTTATTTCTATAAAAATTAGGAAAATTTTTATTTGAATAGAAAATTTTGACAAAATGTTATTTCTATAGAAAATTTTTGGAAAATTTTATTTCTATCGGAAATTTCTAAAAATTTTATTTCAATAGAAAGTTTTTGAAAATTTGTATTTCTGTAAAATAAAAGTTTATTTCCTTAGAAAATTTTTTCAAATTTTCATTTCTATAGAAAATGATGTCAAAATTTTATTTCTATAGAAAATTTAGTCAACAGTTTATTTCTATAGAAAAATTTGTCACAATTTTATTTCTGTAGAAAATTTTGTCAAAATTTTATTTCTGTAGACAATTTTGTCAAAATTTTATTTCTGTAGAAAATTTTGTCAAAATTTTGTTTCTATAAAAAATTTTTAAATCATTTTATTATAATAAATAGAGCATTTTGTCAAAATTGTATTTCAATAGAAAATTTTGTAAAAATGTTATTTCCATAGAAAATTTTTGTAAAATTGTATTTCATGGGAAATTTTTTGCAAAATGTCATTTCGATAGAAAATTATTTGATAAATTTTATTTCTATAGAAATTCATTCCAGAATTTTATTTCTGTATTCGCAAAAATTTATTTTCATAAAAAAATTTGTCAAGACTTTATTTCTGTAGAAAATTTTTGCAAAATTTTATTTCTATAGAAAATTTGGCAAACTTTATCTCTCAATTCATTCCAAAATTTTATTTCTGTATTCGCAAAATTTTATTTCTAAAAAAGTTTTGTCAAGACTTTATTTCTGTAGAAATTTTTTGCAAAATTTTATTTCTATAGAATACATTTGCAAAATGTTATTTATATAAAAAATCTTGTCACAATTTAATTTCTATAGAAAATTTTATTTCCATTGAAATTTGTAATTCTATAGAAAAGTTTGGAAAACTTTTATTTGAATAGAAAAATTTCACACAATTTTATTTCTATAGAATCTCTCCATAATTTTATTTCTATAGAAAATTTTATTTCTATAGGAAATTTCTAAAAATTTTATTTCAATAGAAAATGTTTGAAAAGTTTTATTTCTGTAAAAAATTTTCCACACTTTTATTTCTATACAAAATTTTGTCAATTTTGTCTATATATATAGAAAATTTGGCAACATTTTATTTCTATAGAAAATTTTGCCAAAATTTTATTTCTACAGAAAATTTTTTCAAAATTTTTATTCTATAGATAATTTTGACAAAATTTTAATTCTATAGAACAACATTTTATTTTGTCAAAATATAATTTCTACAGAAAATTTTGTCAAAATTTGATTTCTATAGAAAATTTTGTCAAAATTTTATTTCTATAGAAAATTTAGTCAAAATTTTATTTCTATAGAAAATTTTGCCAAAATTTTATTTCTACAGAATTTTTTTTTTCAAAATTTTTACTTCAATAGAAAATTTTGTCACAATTTTATTTCAATAGAAAATTTTGTCAACTGTTATTTCTATAGAAAATTATTGCAAAATTGTATTTTTATAGAAAAGTTTAATTCTATAGAAGATTTTTGAATCATTGTATTATAATAGAGCATTTTGTCAAAATTTTATTTCAATAGAAAATTTTGTCAAAATTATATTTCAATAGAAAATTTTGTCACAATTTTATTTCAATAGAAAATTTTGTCAAAATTTTATTTTAATAGAAAAATTTGTCACAATTTTATTTCTATCGAAAATTTCTAGAAATTTTATTCTATAGAAAATTTAAAAATTTAATTTCTGTAAAAAATTGTAAAATTTTATTAAAATTATTAAATTTTTGTAAAATTTTATTTCTCTACAAAAAGTTAGCAAAATTTTATTTCTATAGAAAATTTTTGCAAAATTTTATTTCTATTGTAAATTTTTGCAAATTTTTATTTATATAGAAAAAAAATTTTCAATGTTTTTTTTTTGTATAGAAAATTTCTGTAAAATCTTATTTCTATAGAAATTGTTTGTTAGAAAATTTTATTTCTATAGAAAATTTTGTCAAAATTTTATTTCTATCCATTTTGTTTGTTATTGTTGGTTTCTCTTCAAACATTATTGTTATTTTTGATCTCACCTTAAAAACCATGCATTGACTAAACTACAAGTGTAGCTTAACCAACAGAGGAAAAGTACGCTTGTCAAATTTATTTGGGCAAAGCCCTATAGACTGCAAGATGATTGGATGTACAGCTGTTTCGGAATTACCACATTCCTCATCAGCATCCTCTACTTGCAGAAAAACTATCAACCAATTATCAGAATAAATTCGGGTAATTCATTCAATCCAATGTGTAGTTTAGTCAATGCATGGTTTTAAGCTGAGATCAAAAGCAACAATAATGATGAAGAGAAACCAACAATAACAAACAAAACGAAATTTTATTTCTATAAAAATTTTGTACGAATTTTATTTTAATATAAAATTTTTGCAAAATTTTATTTCTATAGAAACTTTTTGTAAAATTTTATTTCTATCGCACATTTTTGCAAAATTTGATTTTTATAGAAAATTTTGTCAAAAATTCATTTCTATAGAAAATTTTGCCAAAATTTCATTTTCATTTTCATTTCATTTTATTTCTATAGATGTTTGCAAAATTGTATGTCTATTGAAAATTTTCTCAAAATTTTTTTCTATATATTTAAAAATTTTTTTTTATTCCTATGGTATGTTAAGAATTTATTCCTATGGATTTTTTTCAAATTTTTTTTTCTATAAAAGTGGCAAAAATGCTTTGAAAATAGGTTCAAATGCAAAAGTGTATGGGGAATATTTTGAAAAACAGTAAAGCTATTTTCAATGATTAATATTTGTTTTGGTTCTCTAATCCGGAAATATAAAAGGCAACCGTCGTAAGATCTAAGTGTGCCGTTTCGTTTTTTTTTTGTTCATTTGTATTGCATATTTTTAGGCTTTTGTTATAGGCATCCGAGTAAAGTTTCTTTCTCATACTATAAATTCTTTTGTTGGGCTTTCGGCCATTTTTGCATATGTTAGGAATGTCACGTCATGTTATCCAAGTTTGTTTTTTTGGTTGGATTTATGTTTTGTTTTTCTAAAATATGCATTTCCTTTAATGTTTTCTAAATATAGAGTATTTAAACCAACAACCCCACAATGCTTACCCTTAGCAGTTAAATTCTTTATTGCATTTTTTTCAGCCAGATACATTTTTATACCCTGCGTCACACTCTAGAACAGGGTATTATATTTTTTTTTTTATGTACAGGAATAAAAAGAAGTCATTCGATGCCAAGTTAGGAATATATAGCGGTTGACCCATCAAATCGATGTTTTGAGTGATCAAAAATGCAGTTATTTGAGCGGATGTGTGACAGCTCACTTTATCGTGTTGAAGAGTGATCAGAATTTCACAATTTCAGAATTTCACAATGACCCAGAGTATATATACTTCATGGGGTCCGTGACCAATATTTCGGTGTGTTACAATGACTAAGTTAGTATGCACTCCGTTCTACGATGGAGGGTATAAAAATAAAAATTTATAGCGCTTTACTTTGCATTAGATAGCAATCACCCATAGTGCAAGACGCTGTTCGGACAGGGCGATCAAAGGACCTAACTTCGAGTCCGACAAATTGTCAAGTTGTGCATAAAATTACTGTAAACCAGTGTAATTTTTATTATTAACTTTTCATAAAAATTAAAAAAACTATAACCTTACATACTATAAAAAGACCCATAAAAATAATTAATATTTTGCCAAATGTAAGACTTTAAAGGCCCAAATGGTTCCCATTCAAATTTACTACAATTTAAATTTTATTACAAACCCCTTTAGTAAACATCATAGACCATTAATATCAAATTGCTGAGATCGAATTAAAGGACACTTAATATTCTAGTTATTTTGTGGCTATTAGCCATGAACACTCTCATTAAAATTCCAAATATTAAGTTGACATATTTTATATACTTATCATAACCATAAGCTTAGAATTGGTATTGCGGACTGAAGGCTTTTCACTCATTGGATAATCGCCATTAAAATGTGTACACAAATTTGCTGATTCAACTTCTCAATATCAATTAATGACCCCCCTCCCTTTAGACCCTTTAACATCCGATAGCAATTAGCTTCAATCCTTATTTGCTCATTAAATCAATGGGGTCCTTTGGCTACATAATGAACAAAGTGCTATTGCCATCTATTTGCTTTGGTTAAATGACTCCTGCGTGTGTGTATGTGTGTAAGGGTGTGTGTGGGTTAAGTGTTTCGTGAAAAGCTTAAATATTGACAAAAGCGCAACAAATTTTCTGGATGATACGCACACACAGAAACACATAGTACATACAATCTCACATGTATGCACACAAAACGTCAAGGATATTTTTGTTAAGATAAATGCTACGAAATCCTTTCGAAAACATAAACAACCAAAAGACTCTAAATTAATTATTAAAGTAAAGAAATTCAATTAAATGTTGACAAATTGTTGAATGTTACTGATGAAGCACAGAAGCAATCTCTGACAGTCGATAGTCCTGTTGAAAGGAAACATAAAAATCCTCTTAGGAGACAGAAATGAAAACAGGAAGCTTCCAAGCGATCAAAACATACACCGTGAGCTGAAAGGGTTATAGTTCAATGATTTTAGTTAAATTAATTGAAATAAAATTTGGATAAAATTTTCAATAGAAATAAAATTTGGACAAAACTTTCTTTCTAGAGAAATAACATTTTCACAAAGTAACATGTTCACATAACTTTCTAAAGAAAAAAAAATTGGAAAACAAAATAGAAATAAAATTTTGACAAAATTTTCTATAGAAATAAAATTTTGACAAAATTTTCTATAGAAATAAAATTTTGACAATATTTTAAATAGAAATAAAATTGTGACATTTTCTATAGAAATAAAATTGTGACATTTTCTATAGAAATAAAATTTTGACAAATTTTTCTATCGAAATAAAATTTTGATAAAATTTTCTATAGAAATAAATGTTGACAAAATTTTCTATAGAAATAAAACTTTGACAAAATTTTCTATAGAAATAAAACTTTGACAAAATTTTCCATAGAAATAAAATTTTGACAAAATTTTCTATAGAAATAAAATTTTGACAAAATAAAATTTTGACAAAATTTTCTATAGAACTAGAATATTGACAAAATTTTCTATAAAAATAAAATTTTGACAAAATTTTTTATAGAAATAAATTTTTGACAAATTTTTCTATAGAAATAAAATTTTGACACAATTTTCTATAGAAATAAAATTTTGCCAAAATTTTCTATAGAAATAAAATTTGAAAAACCAATCTATAGAAATAAAATTTTATCAAAATTTTTTATAGAAATAAAATTTTAACAAAATTTTCTATAGAAATAAAATTTTGACAAAATTTTCTATTAAAATAAAATGTTGACAAAATTTTTATAGAACTAAAATTTTAACAAAATTTTCTATAGAAATAAAATTTTGACAACATTTTCTATAGAAATAAAATTTTGACAAAATTTTTTATAGAAATAAAATTTTAACAAAATTTTCTAAGAACTGAAATTTGGACAAAATTTTCTATAAAAATAAAATTCGGACAAAATTTTTTATAGAAATCAAATTTTGACAAAATTTTCTATAGAACTAGAATATTGACAAAATTTTCTATAAAAATAAAATTTTGACAAAAATTTTTATAGAAATAAAATTTTGACAAATTTTTCTATAGAAATAAAATTTTGACACAATTTTCTATAGAAATAAAATTTTGCCAAAATTTTCTATAGAAATAAAATTTGAAAATTTTATATAGAAATAAAATTATGACAAAATTTTCTATAGAAATAAAATTTTGACAAAATTTTCTATAGAAATAAAATTATGACAAATTTTTCTATAGAAATAAAATTTTGACAAAATTTTCTATAGAAATAAGATTTGGACAACATTTTCTATAGAAACAAAATTTGGACAAAACTTTTTTATAGAAATAAAATGTTGACATAATTTTCTTTAGAAATAAAATGTTGACAAAATTTTCTATAGAAATAAAATTTTGACAAAATTTTCTCTAGAAATAAAATTTTGACACAATTTTCTATAGAAATATAATTTTGACAAAATTGTCTATAAAAATAAAATTTTGACAAATAAAATTTGAACAAAATTTTCTATAGAAATAAAATTTGGACAAAATTTTTGGTAGAAATAAAATTTGGACAAAATTTTTTGCCAAATTTGACACAATTTTTTATAGAAATAAAATTTTATCAAATTTTTTTTATAGAAATAAAATGTAAACATAATTTTCTATAGAAATAAAATGTTGAGAAAATTTTCAATAGAAATAAAATTATGACAGAATTTTCTATAGAAATAAAATTTTGACACAATTTTCTATAGAAATAAAATTTTGACAAAATTTTCTATAGAAATAAAATTATGACAAAATTTTCCATAGAAATAAAATATTGGAAAAAAATTCTATAGATATAAAATTTTGAGAAAATTTTCTTAGAAATGAAATTTGGGCAAAATTTTCTATAGAAGTGCCTTAAAAATTGCTAATGACAATTTTTAAGGCAAAATTTTTGGAAATTCTCAAAGTTAACCCGGTATGTTGCTGCCATTTCTAGTTTGACCAAAAAAAATGGTAAAAATTCATGTCAGCTACCCTATGTGAAGTATTCAGTCCTAAAGTAAGTAAACTTTTTTTTAATTTACATGCAAAACAATAATGTCTTTACTCTCGCTAAATTATTTTCCTTAACGTTATTCAATTCGGGAGCCACCGTGGTGCAATAGTTAGAGTGCCTGCAGTTTTAGTTCGACCCAGTTTCGGTCGATGGTACCCTCTGAGCAACATTACCACTGTGCCACTTTAGTGAGTACTTTTGTGCCACTAAATCCAATTTTTTAAATTTGTGTGCCACCTTTTTGTTAGGTTGTGCCACTTTTTAATAAAATCCTTTTATACTCCCGGCAAAAAAAGCGTGAAAATGTTCTTTTTGGATCCGGAAGTGGTGCAAAATTGACGCAGAAGCGATAAATTAAACATGGGCTTGTCATAGGACGGAAGTCTTCCATTTCAACAGCCGTTGCACTGAATTTGCATCACTTGTGTAGGTGTGATCCGAATTCAATGTTTTGGATGTAAATTAAAAAATTCTATGATATTCTGTCAAATAAATATTTTTTATAATTTTTAATGGATTCTAAAGCTTGTCGGAAACGCTTGACCTCAAATATTTTCTAAAATTAACAATTTTTTCAGATTGGATTGAACATTTTTTTCGACACAATTTAAATGATTTGTGCCATTTTATGAATTCTTACTCTGTTTATAACCTATTTGGGAGCCACCGTGGTGCAATGGTTAGCATGCCCGCCTTGCATACACAAGGTCGTGGGTTCGATTCCTGCTACGACCGAACACCAAAAAGTTTTTCAGCGGTGGATTATCCCACCTCAGTAATGCTGGTGACATTTCTGAGGGTTTCAAAGCTTCTCTAAGTGGTTTCACTGCAATGTGAAACGCCGTTCGGACTCAGCTATAAAAAGGAGGTCCCTTGTCATTGAGCTTAACATGGAATCTGGCAGCACTCAGTGATAAGAGAGAAGTTCACCAATGTGGTATCACAATGGACTGAATAGTCTAAGTGAGCCTGATATATCGGGCTGCCACCTAACCTAACCTAACCTAACCTATTTGAAACAAAATAAGTTAAAATTACCCACTAAAAATATGAAAAAAACAAGTTATAAAAATTGAATGAAAAGAACTTCCTGTGTAGCTAAAATAAAGAACATCATTGGGAGTGCATCTTCTGGAAGTGCTTTTAAACTTGTGCCTTTGGAAGAACTTCCAAATTTTTTTGCTGGGCTGTAATATATTTTGACACCAAATCCTGTTAACCCTCTAATGCCCAAGCCCGCCTTTAGGCGGTCTTCATTTAATAAGGAAGCTTTTAGTAAAACACACCTTAAGACAAGAAAAAGGGGCAAAATAAAAAGAAAACTTATTTCAAACTATCCAAGAGGCTTTGCAGCATATGCTGAATTTTACCGTATAATTTTTACTTGCTTAGTTCTCTTGCTTTTGTGTCGTTAACATTGAAAATTTAATCAGCTGGCAAAAAAATTGGGGCATTAGAGGGTTAAGGTTAAGGATGTGCTTTAACAAATAATCGATTTTACGCTACCTGTACAGTATTTGTGATCATTGTCCTTCAAGTTGACTGTTTTCAAGTTGACTCATGCTGCCTAAAACTATGCAACGAAAGTTGGCTATAGTAGGCAAATTATGGTACACTCGCCTTAACTGTTAACTTCAAGTGTAGACTTTCGGTGAAATCGAGATAAAAGGATAATTAGGATAATTTAATTTGAAAAACGTGATCTCACGATTATATTTGGGTAAACTCCAATTTATGCAATTTATTTGGATTTTTCGGTGTACCACTTTTTGTGCCACTTTCTTAAATGGTTGTACCACCTTTTAATGCGAGCGATACTGAGTAATGCCTTTGACATTTCTGAATATTCCAAAACTTATCTATGAAGGAGGTCCATTGTCATTGAGCTTAGCACAGAATTGGACATCACTCATTGATAAGAGAGAACTTTATCAGCTATGGTATGACAAAAGACTGGATAGTCTTAGTGAGCCAAAATTATGGGACCGCCACTAATCAAATCTAACCTACTCCATTTGGGTGTGAAATGTGTCTTTAATTATCACATTTTTATTATTCTGTTCATTTACTGAAATTCTCTATCAATTAAAGTGTTAGACTACTACTGTTTAAAGACCCACTAAATGCTTTCAAACTTTTTCGGTTTAAGGATTCATTGCAAAGGCTTTCATTCCAAGTCAGAGCTACCACTTTATTTGATCACTCATTGAACAAAAGAATATTAATTGATTTTATAAAATTACAAAAGGCCAAATATTCCCTCAATAGAAATTACAAAATTCCTGCTTAGCCACTTCAAAAAGCCTACGGAGAAAATGGTCCATCAATTCAATTCATGATTAATATCTTGGTTATTATCCACAGAAAATTGCAAAGTGAATTCCAGTGTATCCCTTAAGCTGTCATTAGTATCCTTACAACTTACTTATCATGCTCTTTGCCATCAATCATTATGATACCCAGAAGTGGAAATTATTTATAAGGGTTTTTTCTTTCTTCTTCAGTCTTTTTTGCAAAAAGCTCTCTTGAGAAAGGTTGATTGAAAACAATCTTCAAATTAATTCATATTGAAAAAACAAAAAGGGATAATAGTACAATATGAACATTTTGAGAATAAATTACTCCAATGGTTGGATTGTTATAGATACTGCTAAAAAATATGTATATAGGCACATTAAATTAAAGATTAGGTTATTATGCAAGTTCTATTAATGTTTTGTGAAAGACTTTTTACATTATATAAAGGTACTTTTTGTGCTTTCCATTAAGAAAAGTATAATCGCTTTAAGAGAAAGGAAATAATCCTTATATTAAGACCATTGCATCAGTCACATAATATGTGAATAAAATAAAAAATAATTAAAAAAATTAAATTAGGAGGATACGACTGTATGACACCCTATATTAACAGAATTCAAACAAGTACATACGGCCGTAAGTTCGGCCAGGCCGAAACTTCTGTACCCTCCACCATGGATTGCGTAGAAACTTCTACGAAAGACTGTCATCCACAATCGAATCAATTTGGTTGTGTTATCTTAAAATTTCTTAACATCGTTTCCTAAATTGTGAGTTAGGTTAGGTTAGGTTATGGAGGCTGACACGAATCCGAACTTGCGGGTTTGTGTCCACTTAGACCATAGTTGGTCCATTGCGATACCTCTAACTTCTTTCCATCTTCCTCCTCTACTTCCGGCCGGAATGAGTCTATCGTATGATTATGTATCCTTTGGACGCGCCTAGTTCCTCCACCCCGAAGACTTGATGAAGACGAGGATATTCCTCATACTGCATACTCGCAAGTCGTTCATAGTCTGAAAGAAATAAGAGCCCAGTATCTTGTTTCTTCTGAAAGATAGTGCTGGACACTGGCACAGGAAGTGAAAAGAATCTTCCGTAGCATCGGGGTCCAGACACCACCTACAAATGTCATCATTCGCTAGACCTATCCTTACCATGTGTTTTCCCAAGGTGTTGTGTCCCGTTATGATGTCTATCATAGACCTTACATCCTCTCTCTGCAATGACATCAAGACTTCAGAGTTCCTAATATTATTTTCGTCCCATATCAGTTTGGTTTGTTCACAGCCAATAGAAGAAGCCCATCGTCTCTTCCATAAATCTTCATATTTGCTGTTGATCCTGTAAATAAACAAAGAGAGCGGAGGAAAAACGTCCGAAATGACGTTTTCCGTACCACCTGCGCCTTACTTAGCCAGTATATCTGCCTCTTCATTCCCAGCTATACCATAATGTCCAGGTACCCAGCACAGAGTTACATTATGCTGTTCAGTGAGAACCCTAAGCTCTCTACGACAGCGGCTGACCACCTTTGACCTTATATTCGTACTGCTCAGGGCCTTTATAGCTGCCTGACTATCGATGAAAATACTGATATCGCATCTAAATAACGGCCTCATCGATATAAGTTCAGCAGCTTTTGCAATAGCAAATATCTCGGCCTGGAAAATGCTGCATTGTTCGTCCAACTTAAAGGACTCCTTAAGTTCTAACTCCTTGCAGTATATTCCGCTGCCTACACCCTCGGTCATTTTTGAGCCGTCAGTATAGATGTTGAGATTCCCAAAGTGTATCCTGTTTTCGTCCCAGTCCTCTACGCTTGGGATAATTGATTCCGTTCTTATATGTCGTCCGGCATACAATATCAGTTCAGTGTGTCTACAGCTCGTGCTCTCCAAAGAGTCCAGGCCCTTCAGTCTGATCAGTATGACCTCCGCAGTCCTCCTAATATGCAGGTCCAGTGGGCATATCCCCATCAATACCTCCAGTGCAGATGTGGCCGTTGTCCTCATCGCCCCGGTCATGTAGATATGAGCCGTTCTATTTATCCTGCCCAATCTCTGTATATGATTGTGGTGGTTAGTGATGGGCCACCAGACATGACATCCATACACAGCTACTGGCCTTGTGAGTTAGTCCATACGTGGTATATATTAAACAAAAAAGGTATGTGTAGGTAAGTCTACAAATAATTACGAATCGATATGGACTTTTTCAAGGTACGTAGGGAGCCAGAATTGAAATATGGGGGTCGCTTATATGGGAGCTATAGACAATTATGAACTTCCCAGCAAAAAAAAATTGGAAGTTGTTCCACAAACATTTCTTTTAAAGCCCATCCCAGAATCCCACATCGATTTTTTTCAACTTCCGATGCAGTCCTTTTGGACAAGTCCACAAACATTTCTTCTAGAGCGCATCGTGGGATCCCCCAATGATTTTTTCCACTCCCGATGCAGTCCTTTTGGACAAGTCCACAATCATTTCTTCTAAAGCGCATCTTGGGATCCCCCAATGATTTTTTTCTACTTCCGATGTGGACAAGTATTAGAAAGTATGCAATCAGGCTATTTTAAGTGCAAATTTTGGACAATTAAATTTCACAAAAAAAAATAGAAAATTTAAAAATTACGAGCATTTTTATTTTTGTTTTGTAATAGAAAAAAATATATATTTATACGAAAATATATGCAGAAAATAAAAAATAAAAACGATGCAAAACATAAAAAAAATATTTTTTTAGAAAAATATTTGATAAAAAATTGCCTATGGTGAGATTTGAATCTGCGTTTCTTATTTTTTCATTCATACTAATAAAGAACATCTCGAGAAGCAATTAGAATCTTATTCTTTGGTGTCGTATTACGATCATATCACAAACATTTGAATTGACCTTTAGACGCTTTATGTTCAATGGCGTTTGTGGCTGAGTGTGCTAAGGCGTTCTGTTATGGTGCCATCAAACCCAGGTTCAACCCCTGATCGGAGCGAAAAAGTTTTTCAAATTATAAAAAATTAGATAATAGGAAAATAATAGTGTTACAAAAAAATATGGTTGAAAAAAAAAATGAAATTGGTTGAAATTTTTTTTTCGCGTTTTAAATTTCTTCATTCAAATTAACTTCCAGGGCACAACTTCTAAAGCAATGCAAAGGATCCAAAAAGGGAGTACTTCCGTCCTATGAAAAGCCCATGTAAAATTCATTGGAGATGATCCAAGTTTGCACTACTTCTGGATCACAAATTGGGGATCCAAACTACTTTTTTGGAAGCTCTTTTTTTGCTGGGTTGATATAAACCAATTTTTGTGTGATAAAGGATCGATTTATCTGAGGGCTAAATATAACAAACACGTTGGCTGATAAGTCACCGGTCTGACACATAGATGGCGTCGCTAGTATTAAATGCATATTATTTTTATATAGTACCAACCTTCCAATGATTCGTGTCAAAATTTGACGTCTGTAAGTCAATTAGTTTGTGAGATAGAGCGTCTTTTGTGAAGCAACTTTTGTTATTGTGAAAAAAAAATGGAAAAAAGGAATTTCGTGTTTTGATAAAATACTGTTTTCTGAAGGGAAAAAATACGGTGGAAGCAAAAACTTGGCTTGATAATGAGTTTCCCGACTCTGCCCCAGGGAAATCAACAATAATTGATTGGAATGCAAAATTCTAGCTTGGTGAAATGAGTACGGAGGACTGTGAACGCAGTGGACGCCCGAAAGAGGTGGTTACCGACGAAAACATCAAAAAAAAAAATCACAAAATGATTTTGAATGACCGTAAAAAAAAAAGTTGATCGAGATAGCAGAGACCTTAAAGATATCAACGTGTTGGTCATATCATTCATCAATATTTGGATATGCGCAAGCTCTGTGCAAAATGGGTGCCGCGCGAGCTCACATTTGACCAAAAACAACAACGTGTTGATGATTCTGAGCGGTGTTTGCAGATGTTAACTCGTAATACACCCGAGTTTTTCCGTCGATATGTGACAATAGATGAAACATGGCTCCATCACTACACTGCTGAGTCCATTCGACAGTCGGCTGAGTGGACAGCGACCGGTGAACCGTCTCCGAAGCGTGGAAAGACTCAAAAGTCCGCTGGCAAAGTAATGGCCTGTGTTTTTTGGGATGCACATGGAATAATTTTTATCGATTATCTTGAAAAGGAAAAAACCATTAACAGTGACTATTATATGGCGTTATTGGAGCGTTTGAAGGTCGAAAAAAGTGTTGTTCCACCAAGACAACGCACCGTGCCACAAGTCATTAGAACGATGGCAAAAATTCATGAATTGGGCTTCGAATTGCTTCCCCACACACCCTATTCTCCAGATCTGGCCCCCAGCGACTTTTTCTTGTTCTCAGACCTCAAAAGGATGCTCGCAGGGAAAAAATTTGGCTGCAATGAAGAGGTGATCACCAAAACTGAGGCCTATTTTGAGGCAAAACCGAAGGAGTACTACCAAAATGGTATCAAAAAATTGGAAGATCGTTATAATCGTTGTATCGCTCTTGAAGGGAACTATGTTCTATAATAAAAACAAATTTTGACAAAAAAAGCGTTTTTCTTTGCTAGACCGGGGACTTATCAGCCAACTTGTTATAGACCGATATGGACCGAGTTAAGCATGGTTGTTAACGCCCATATACTAGCCAAATGTACCAAATTTCAACTGACGCTGATGAAATTGGCTCCTCCAAGTGGCTCCAAAACCAAATCTCGGGATCGATTTATATGGGGGCTATATATGATTATGGACTGATATGGACCACTTTTGGCATGGTTGTTAAATATCATATACTACCACCACGTACCAAATTTCAACTGAATCAGATGAATTTTGCTTTTACGAGAGGCACCCGGGGTCAAATCTGGGGATCGGTTTATATGGGGGCTATGTATAATTATGGACCGATTTCGACCAATTTTTGCAGTGGTATTGGAGGCCATATAATAACACCACGTACCAAATTTCAACTGAATCAGATAAATTTTGGTCTTCCAAGAGGCTCCGGAGGTCAAATCTGGTGATCGGTTTATATGGGGGCTATATATAATTATGGACCGATATGGACCAATTTTTGCATGGTCGTTAGAGAACATATACCATGTACCAAATTTCAGCCGGATCGGATGAAATTTGCTTCTCTTTGAGGCTCCGCAAGCCAAATCGGGGGATCGGTTTATATGGGGGCTATATATAATTATGGACCGATATGGACCAATTTTTTCATAGTTGTTAGAGACCATATACCAACACCATGTACCAAATTTCAGCCGGATCGGATGAAATTTGCTTCTCTTAGAGGGTCCACAAGCCAAATCGGGGGATCGGTTTATATGGGGGCTATATATAATTATGGACCGATATGGACCAATTTCTGCATGGTCGTTAGAGAACATATACTAACACCATGTACTAAATTTCAGCCGGATCGGATGAAATTTGCTTCTCTTAGAGGTTCCGCAAGCCAAATCGGGGGATCGGTTTATATGGGGGCTATATATAATAATGGACCGATGGGGACCAATTTTTGCATGGTTGTTAGAGACAATATACTAACACCATGTACACAATTTTAGCCGGATCGGATGAAATTTGCTTCTCTTACAGGATCGGCAAGCCAAATTTGGGGGTCCGTTTATATGGGGGCTATACGTAAAAGTGGACCGATATGTCCCATTGGCAATACCATCCGACCTACATCAATAACAACTACTTGTGCCAAGTTTCAAGTCGATAGCTTATTTTGTTCGGAAGATAGCGTGATTTCAACAGACGGACGGACGGACGGACGGACATGCTCAGATCGACTCAGAATTTCACCACGACCCAGAATATATATACTTTAAGGGGTCTTAGATCAATATTTCGATGTGTTACAAACGGAATGACAAAGTTAATATACCCTCATCCTATGATGGGGGGTATAAAAAGATTTGGAGCCATATTTAACGAGTACGAGGTACAAAGTGTATTGGCATAGACTCAACAAAAACGTTTAAATTAATCCAAAGATTTTAAACCTATCTTAAGGATATTGGCATTACTTCAATTTCACTGATGTGGTTTCCTTAAAATAATTTTTTTAAGAAGCTATCTAACTTTAAATCTAAGCCTTAACCAGTGTTACCGTTGAGCCAATTTAGTGGTAACATTGTCAATTTTTCAAACGATCTCATGTCGACTGACATACACCTTAGCCAGTCGTGCGCCCTAACGACTTCTTTCGACCGTACCCTTCTTTCATTCAAGGAACTCTATTTTTCCAACTAATTCCATAATTTGTTTCCATTCCCTGCTTCGTAGCAGAGTTAGGTCTAAAATTTACCCAGTAAAGGCAGAGCAGTGACAAAGGTACTGTTGCGAAGTCTCGTAATCCTCAAGCCACGGCCTACATGCTCTGTCACTCCTATACGACACAGATGTGCCCTCAATTTTAGGTGCCCGATCATTATTCCCATTGTCCTCCAGACTGTCATCCTACTCTACTTGAGTAGTTCTCCACTATTTTTCTTATCTTATCCGACCATTACATTGGTGTACATTGCATTATGTGTCTCCCATGCCCATATCAGAGACATGGTCCATCCGAACAGACATGATAATATATATAAACTAAATGGTTACAGACTATTTAGAGCTGATCGACAAACCAATGGACGTGGAGTTGCCATATATTTTCAATACTGTTCAATACTCAGAACCTGGTGAAAGCACCTGGTGAAAGCAAAATATCATCCAAATAGGTTCAGATTTAGATATAACTCCCATACATATGCATCACCCGATTATGCCAAATTTATTCGTAATTCTCTTATTTATTTACCAATGTTACTCAAATTTCAAATTTTGATGTATTAGCCGATCTTCCATACTTCTCTTTCTCTATCATATAACTGTTTCATAAATATCTGTAGAATTATGACAAAACCCATAAGTCTAAAAACTCAATTTTACAAGAGAGAGAAAATACACTTTTAAGGGGTCACAAAAACTTCTGTGGAAAATGTTTAGCAATTGTGTGATACAGTCGACTCCGCTTTAGCGCAATGCGCTTTACTGAAAAACCTCGGATAACTGAAATCGATCGCATTCCCCAGTTGTTTTTTCTGTCCATTTCATTTAAATTACTCCGCTTTAGTGAAACTCCGCTTAACTGAAAAAATCGGATTACTGAAAAGTTTTTTGTGTTCAAATGAGTTTCGTCACATTAGTATGACTTCGCTTTACTGAAAATGCCACATTCTCGCTATTGAGAGAGAGTACATTTTCTTCTCCGTATTGAGAACGCTTTATTTCAAGTGAAGATGGCACTTTCAAAACAGTTTAAATCACTCTAAATCACAAATAAATGAATTCCAATTTTCCTACACAAACCTGTGACGGAATCAAACACCTTGTTTTTATTATTTTATGTACATAGCATTGGTCATAAGTTCGGTTAACTGAAATTGAGTGGATTTTTTTCCAGTTATACGGAGTCCGCTTTACTGAAACTTTTTCAGTTATCCGAAGTTCGCATTACTGGAAGTTTTTTTCAGTTATCCGTAGTCCGCTTTAGCAAAAACTTCGGATAACTGAAATTAAATGGCTGCATTTTTAACGTTTCAGTAAAGCGGAGTCGACTGTAGACTTTTTCAATAGGTTATTTTTTTCACTTTACCAAATTCACCTAACACCCCCTTCTAAAATTTTATTGCTATAGAAAATGTTGTCAATATTTTATTTCTATAGAAAATTTTGTCAAAATTTTCTATAGAATTAAGTAAAAATTTTAATTATATAGCAAATTTTGACAAAATTTTATTTCGGTAGAAAATGTTGACAAAATTATATTCCTATAGAAAATTTTGTCAAAATTTTATTTAATTCTATAGAAAATTTTGTCAAAATTTTAATTTTGTAGAAAATTTTACCAAAATTTCCCATCTATAGTTTTGCCAAAAATTTTAATTCGGCAGAAAATTTAGACAAAATTATATTCCTATAGAAAATTTTGACAAATTTTTAATTCTATAAAAAATTTTGACAAAATTTTAATTCTATAGAAAATTTTGTCAAAATTGTATTTCGATAGAAAATTTTTACAAAATTATATTCCTATAGAAATTTTATTTCTAAAAAAATTTTGTCAAAATTTTATTTAATTCTATAGAAAAATTTTGACAATATTTTAATTCTATAGAAAATTTTGACTAAATTTTCTAAAATTATTTATTTCGGTACAAAATTCTGACAAAATTATATTCCTATAGAAATTTTTGACACAATTATGTTCCTATAGAAATTTTTGACAAAATTCGTTTTGTTTGTTATTGTGATTTAAGTTTGGCAAAGGATAAGAGATATGCTGGCAAATTTGTTTAGGCAGTAGCCGACTATCAAACCCTTTTTCGGGAGGTTCAAGTGTAGTTCACGTTGGGTTGAGTGAATTACCCGAATTTATTCTGATAATTGGTTGATAGTTTTGCTGCAAGTAGAGGATGCTGATGAGGAATGTGGTAATTCCGAAACAGCTGTACATCCAACCATCTTGCAGTCTATAGGGCTTTGCCCAAATAAATTTGACAAGCATACTTTTCCTCTGTTGGTTAAGCTACACTTGTAGTTTAGTCAATGCATGGCTTTAAGCTGAGATCAAAAAAAAAAAACAACAATAATTTTTGACAAAATTTAATTCTATAGAAAATTTTGACAAAATTGTAATTCTAAAGAAAATTTTGACAAAAATTTAATTCTATAGAAAATTTTTCCAAAATTTTAAATCTAAAGAATATTTTGACAAAATTTTAATTCTGTAGAAAAGATTGACAAGTTTTTGCAAAAAAAATTTGCTTTCGGAAATTTGGTTTTCATTTCTATAAAAAATTGACGTACCTCTTAATTAGAATGGAATATTTTATAAAATCTATGAAAACATCAAGAATTCTACCAATCTACCAAACAGTAAAAAAAAATATACAATTTTTGGTAGAATTCTACCAACTGTGGCAACTGTGGTTATTCATTTGGCAAAATATCACGAAATTTTTTAAGTCCAAAAACAAAACACTAATCTAACCTAACCAACTTTGTTCTCTCACCGGTCTGTTAGAATATCACGAAATATGTTATTTTTTTATAATTTTTTCTACATTTTTTTCATTCCCATATAAATAATTTACCGACTGCGTTGTAGAAAATCCTATCGAACAAAAAAGTAATTCGTTTTTGGAATTTCTAAAACATTTGATTGTTTATTTAATTCTATAGAAAATTTTTTCAAAATTTTAATTTTGTAAAAAATTTTGCCAAAATTTTACATCTATAGAAAATTTTGACAAAATTATATTCCTATAGAAAATTTTGTCAAAATTTTAATTCTATAGAAAAGTTGACCAAGTTTTTATTATATAGAAAATTGTGACAAAATTTTAATTCTATAGAAAATTTTTGACAAAATTTGAATTCTTTAGAAAATTTGACAAAATTTTAATTCTATAGAAAATTTTTACATAATTTTATTTCGGTACAAAATTCTGACAAAATTATATTCCTATAGAATTCCTATAGACAAAATTTTAATTCTGTCGAAAATGTTGAAAAAATTTTAATTCTATAGAAATTTTTGACAAAATTGTAATTCTATGGAAATTTTTGATAAAATTTTAAATCTATAGAAAAATTTGACTGTTTAAAATTTTTTGACGAAATTTTAATTCTATAGAAAATTTTGACAAAATTTTAATTCAATAGAAAATTTTGACAAAATTTTAAGCCTAAAGAAAATGATGACAAAATTTTATTTCTATAGAAAAATTTGACAACATTTTACTTCCATAGAAAATTTTGTATAATTTTTATTTCTAGAAAACATTTTATCAAAATTTCATTTCTATAGAAATTTTGCCGCAATTTTTTTTTAAATTTTTGCAAAAAAGTCTTCTATAGGAAATTTGGTTTTTATTTCTATAAACAATTGACGTATCTCTTAATTAAAGTGGAATATTTTGTAAAATCTATCAAAACGTCAAGAATTCTACCAAACAGTAAAAAATCTACAATTTTGATAGAATTCTACCAACTGTGGCCACCGTGGTTATTCATTTGGCAAAATATCACGAAATTTTTTAAGTCCAAAACATACAAAACACTAATCTAACCGAACCAACTTCCAGAGTGTTTTTTCACCGGCCTGTTAGAAAATATCACGAAATATGTTAGCTTTAATGAGATAAAATTTTCATTTTCATATTTTATGTTTTTGTATTTTTTATTTTTTGCATTCCCATATAAATAATTTACCGACTTCGTTGTAGAAAATCCCAGCGGGAAATGGAAGGGACGTGGAATCGATGATGGAAGTGCTGCCCGGGTAGCTATAAGGCCTGGGCGCTGCATTACGTGTTCATTTCAAAATAACATTGGATTGGATTGGAGACCAAGGCCTTGCCTCTCGCTTCTATTCGTATGCCTTCTAGAGGTGATGTCGTCGATGCCATGTTATCAGGCCTTCATACTAAGTACAAAAATCATGCCTTCCAAAGAAGGCCCTCAAAAAGGCCTGGACAGGAAGGCATAAAAGAAAGCGTGTAAAAATAAATATTTTGAAGGAAGGGTTGTCTATTAACTGAACATTTGCCCTCATACCTTTTACATTAGAATTTAATTTGACTAACTTTTCCTATACAGTTAATCTTATTTTTGCGATTTTAATATTTACCTCATGTGTATTTTTATGTTTCTGCTCCGTCGGGATTTGAACCGGGGTCCTCGTTATTGGTAGTCCTACACTCATCCACTGGCCTACGACACATTTATGTGATGTGGGCGCCAAGAGGTAAACTTAAGCTACACGTGAGGCCATTCCGCGTTCCCTTCTGTCGGAAGTGAACGTATAATGGGTATCGGATCTTTTGTATGTTACAGAGAATGTGTTCTAGAAGGCCAAAGTTAGGAGTAACTAGACATAAAAAATTAATAGCTTGGAAGCCAACAAAGAATGAGTATGAGATCCTTTTTATACCTGACGTCACAGAATGGTATTGGGGGTATAACAAATTTGTCATTCCGTGCGTAGCTCAACAAAATATCTATTTCCGACTATATACAGTGTATATATACTTGATTAGGGGAAAATGAAAAGATGATATTACTACACCGAAAAAATCCGTTGTTAACGGAACACTAAATTTAACTTATTTTTATTGCACAAAAATTATTTGTTTGTAGTTAAATTTATTTTTTTCGAAATTTTCCACATCCCAATGAATTTTTCGCTTTTTGTAAGTATGTCTCAAACATTTTATAAACTAAACATGGGTATATAGTTCAATGACCGTACACATAAATTCCATATGAACTAAAGCAAAAGAAAATTTTCGTACGATTCCAAAAATAGAATGAAATGCCAATGATTTTGTCCTTTATTTTTAGTTCGTTTTTATACCCTTCACCACTACTGTGGTACAGGGTATAATAAGTTTGTGCATTTGTATGTAACGTCAAGAAGGTCGTTTAGTATACCGGTCGTCTTAGAATTAAATTCTGAGTCGATTTAGCGATGTCCGTCTGTCTGTCTGTCTGTCTGTATATGTAATTTTGTGTGCAAAGTACAGGTCCCAGTTTAAGTCCGATCGTCTTCAAATTTGGCACAGAGTTTTACCTTGGCTCAAAGGCAATCGCGATTGATTTCGGTTCAGATTTAGATATAGCTGCCATATATATTTATCACCGGTATGGCCATAATTGACGTATTTATCAACGTATTTCCTTAAAATTTCGCAGAGCCGAATATTTGGGGGCTCTCGTCAAATATGCAAAATTATTAGATATAGCTCCCATATATATCTTTCTTCCGATTTGGACTTATATGGCCTCAAAAGCCAGAGTTTTACCCTGATTTGCTTCAAATTTATGCACAAGGAGTGCGTTTAATAGTATCGTTAATTATACCAAATTTAGTTGAAATCGGTTCAGATTTAGATATAGCTCCCGAATATGTCTTTCGACCGATTTCGACTCATATACCCACAGACACCAAAGATTTACCCCGATTTACTTGAAACTTTGCACAGGGAGTAGAATTAAGGTTCTGGATATGCGAGCGAATTTTAATTGAAATCGGTTCAGATTTTGATATAGCTCCCATATATATCTTTCGCCAGATTTTCCGTCATATGACCACAGAGTTCAAATTTGTAGTCCGTTTTCGTTAAATTTTGCATAGGGAGTAAAATTAAAATACTAAGTATGCATGTCAAATTTGGTTAAAATCGGTTCAGATTTCTATATAGCTTACATATATATGTTTTTACGATTTGGGCAAAAATGGCCAAAATACCCACATTGTCCTTATAAAATCGCCACTGCTAAGTCGAAAACTTGTAAAAGTGACTCAAATTTTACTTTATTTCTTATACATGTCTATCGACCGATAAATCATAAATACACTTTTGCGAAGTTGCCTCAAATTTGGTTCAGATTAAAATGTTTCCCATATTTGTTTACTAACATAGTGTACCATCCCAGGGCATTAGGCAACTTAAATTTTAAGTCTATAGGTTATAAAATCTGTTCATATGAAGTCAGATTTAAATGTATATATTTGGGACAAAAACCTTTATATATATAGCACCCAACACATTTGACGGATTTGATATAGTGTCGAAAATGTGGATTTACAAAGTAGTGCAGGGTATAATATATTCGGATTTGATTAAAACTGTCTGTAAAACTGAATTTTCGTTCTTATAACAACAATATAGGTCCTTCTTTTTCCAATTCCGAAAGAAGGCACAGAATAATGTTTGCGGGCATTTTTTAGAAAGGAAGTGCAAGGCATTTTAGCATGCATGATAGGAGAAGGCATATGGGAAGGTGTTAAGGATCCCAAAATCATGGGTTAAGAAGGCATGATTTTTGCGGTACTTCGCAATTTTCCCGCTGGGATCCTATCGATGTTTTTTGATTTTCGTTTTTGGGATTTCTAAAACATTTGATTGTTTTAGGAGTTCTTATACTCCTTGGGATTTAGGTTTTTTGCTAACTTCCGTCAGTTAGCATTTATGCAAGCTTTCAAATGCGATTTAAATCCGATTTATTTTGATAAATCCTTTTCAATCGATAAGAACATGGGAATCGAAACAAACGGAAGGATGTGGCTTCAACGGAACCAGCTCTGAGTAAAAGGTGCCAACAAAAGCCAACAGACAATGAAGAATAAATACAAAATAGAGACAAATGCCACTTAAAACAAAAAAAAAAAACAAAAAAAAACATGGAACGATGATGAAAATCAAAAAATGCAAATACAACCAACAGACAGATACTCGGATGGACAGACAAACAGTCAGTAAAAATCGAAATAAATCACAGTCACAATCACCATCATACGGAATTGTGTTAACAGGGAAATGTGATTTCTATCTGTATTGTGTTGGGGAAAAGTAAAACATTTGAACTGAATAGAAGATTTATTATTGCCCGGAAGGCTTAAAGCTTTAAGAGGGAGAATATGTAGAATAAAAGAAGCAGCAGACACAACAAGCACATCTCAAAGGTGCCTTGCCAAAAAGGAAGTTGATGTGCGTAAATCCTTTGTCTTAAGGCAGTGTTTGCCTTAAGGCGTTTGCCATGAGCAAGGAATTGGTTTATTGGGTAAAATTAAATTTCACTTTATTTTTGATGTTTTTTTTTTTTTTTTTTTTGAGGATAATTGAATCAAAAATGATTTGAATGTATAGATTTAAAATTTCAAAGTGTTTCCCAAGGGATTTAAATTTTGCCATATACAGATCATAAAGTTTTTGTGATAGTTTCTGAATCGGTTTTGTTAACATTTTTTTTATACCCTCCACTATAGGATGGGGGGTATATTAACTTTGTCATTCCGTTTGTAACACATCGAAATATTGCTCTAAGACCCCATAAAGCATATATATTCTCGGTCGTGGTGAAAATCTGAGTCGATCTGAGCATATCCGTCCGTCCGTCTGTTGAAATCACGCAAACTTCCGAACGAAACAAGCTATCGACTTGAAACTTGGCACAAGTAGTTGTTATTGATGTAGGTCGGATGGTATTGCAAATGGGCCATATCGGCCCACTTTTACGTATAGCCCCCATATAAACGGACCCCCAAATTTGGCTTGCGAGGCCTCTAAGAAAAGCAAATTTCATCCGATCCGGCTGAAATTTGGTACATGGTGTTATTATATGGTCTCTAACAACCATGCAAAAATTGGTCCACATCGGTTCATAATTAAATATAGGCCCCATATAAAGCGATCCCCCGATTTGGCTTGCGAGGCCTCTACGAGAAGCAAATTTCATCCGATCCGGCTGAAATTTGGTACATGGTGTTAGTATATGGTATCTAACAACCATGCAAAAATTGGTCCACATCGGTCCATAATTATATATAGCCCCCATATAAACCGATCCCCCGATTTGGCTTGCGAGGCCCCTAAGAGAAGTAAATTTCATCCGATTCGGCTGAAATTTGGTAAATGGTGTTGGTATATGGTCTCTAACAACCATGCAAAAATTGGTCCACATCGGTTCATAATTATATATAGCCCCCATATAAACCGATCCCCCGATTTGGCTTGCGAGGCCTCTAAGAGAAGCAAATTTCATCCGATCCGGCTGAAATTTGGTAAATGGTGTTAGTATATAGTCACTAACAACCATGCCAAAATTGGTTTACATCGGTCCATAATTATATATAGCCCCCATATAAACCGATCCCCCAATTTGGCTTGCGAGGCCTCTAAGAGAAGCAAATTTCATCCGATCCGGCTGAAATTTGGTACATGGTGTTAGTATATGGTCTCTAATAACCATGCAAAAATTGGTCCACATCGGTCCATAATTATATATAGCCCCCATATAAACCGATCCCCCGATGTGGCTTGCGAGGCCCCTAAGAGAAGCAAATTTCATCCGATTCGGCTGAAATTCGGTACATGGTGTTAGTACATGGTCTCTAACAACCATGCAAAAATTGGTCCACATCGGTCCATAATTATATATAGCCCCCATATAAACCGATCACCAGATTTGACCTCCGGAGCCTCTTGGAAGACCAAAATTCATCTGATTCAGTTGAAATTTGCTACGTGGTGTTAATATATGGCCTCAAACTCCCATGCAAAAATTGGTCGGTATCGGTCCATAATTATATATAGGCCCCATATAAACCGATCCCCAGATTTGATTTGAGAAACAAAATTCATCCGATCTGCTTGAAGTTTGGTACGTGGTGATCGTATATGATATTTAACAACCATGCCAAAAGTGGTCCATATCAGTCCATAATAATATATAGCCCCATATAAACCGATCCCGAGATTTGGTTTTGGAGCCTCTTGGAGGAGCAAATTTCATCCGAGTGAGTTGAAATTTGGTACATTGTGCTAGTATATGGTCGTTAACAACCATGCGTAACTAGGTCCATATCGGTCTATAGTACACAATTTAGAAAACGATGTTAAGAAGTTTTAAGATACCACAACCCAAGTAATTCGATTGTGGATGACAGTCTTTCGTAGAAGTTTCTACGCAATCCATGGTGGAGGGTACATAAGATTCGGCCTGGCCGAACTTACGGCCGTATATACTTGTTTTTTTTTTTTTTTTTTTTTTTTGATACTAAAAGGCATTTTAAATTTTTTGTCTAAGCCTCGAGGGAAATCGTATGAACATATAACCATGTAGAGGTGAAACAACATAAGGTGGCCCCTACAACCGTGTGTGAAATATTGAAGCCACAAAATACGGTCCTGGGAGAATAGGATCCAAAAACTTATACCAGTGGGAAATAACTATTACGCCCTGGTGTTTGGGTATGTCTGAATAATTGAAAATGCAAAGGCAAATAATCTGGCGATAAGAACTACACACAAAATAATATTATAATTTTTGAGCTAACAATTAATTGTTGTTACAGAAAATTTTTAAGTTCAACAAATTTTTTGTTTATATAACAAAATATTTGTTGATATAACAAAATTGGTTGTTAATGTGACTGAAATCGTAATTGTATTTACAAATTTCGTCGTTAGCTCAAATTTAAACACAATTTTAATTGTATTGACAATAAAATTAATTGATACTTTTTTGTATGTAGGTAGAAAATTTAGAGAACGGAAAGCTCATAGAGGCCACTCAGGCCGAGATGTATTATTAATTAAAGGTGAGTTTAGCCGCTAAAGTGAAAACTAAATCAGTAAAAAAAGGCATAACATAAAATTATACATATTTGTTGCAAATTTTATTATAACTTGGGGTTGGGAATATCCCAAAGCAAATTTTCACATAGTTTGTATTCCTTAAAATGGATTAGTAAAGAAAAGTAATCGTGAAAAAATGACGATTTTAGCGGCTAAACTCGAACTTAATATCCACCTTAAGGGAGAAACGATATCGGAGAGTACAACTGTAAGAAGGTCATCTAAAATACTATGGGCTTTCCAAAACAAGAAAAAGACTGAAGAACTTTTGAATAAGAGTAAGACGACTGTTGGAAGCTCTAAAAGCATATTCTAGCTGAATAAAACCAACTTGCGGTGATATATATATGGGGTGTATTTTTAAAAAATGGATATCACTGTCCTGCTTTTGCAAGATAATCAAATTGGAGAAGAGGTGGTTTAGGACCAGTTTGCAATCAGGGATGTGAATTAAACTACACGCTGAGAAGGAATATGATCACCTTAAACATGTTTTAAGAGTAAAATGTTATTTTTGTATGGTGACCATGTAACATGTTTGGCACTAAAATGTTACTTTCTCGTCAAATATAACCTGCTTGCCGAAATCAGATACATGATTTCCGAGAAAATAACATGGTTGCGAAAACCATGTTACATGGTCACCACCCAAAAATAACATTTTGCTCTTAAAACATGTTTGAGGTGATCATATTCCTTCTCTGGGTGTATAAAAGTCTTTAAAGATACCGAATTCCCCAAGTAAAAGAAGACAACGATGGAAAATATTAGCCAAATTGAATTGAAACAAATCTGTACCCTATTTAGAAACGCAGAGATGACTATAATAGACAGTCGGAGATATTGGCACCATTAGATCATCTTAAAATTTTTATTCCGTCTACCCAATGGTAGCGAGTAACACATTAAATATACTGTTGGGTAGGTTAGACGAATTTGGAACAGCATCGATATATAGAAATAACATTTTGACAAAATTTTCTATACAAATAAAATTTTGACAAAATTTTCTATAGAAATAAAATTTTGACAAAATTTTCTATAGACATAAAATTTTGACAAAATTTTCTATAGAAATAAAATTTTGACAAAATTTTCTGTAGACATAAATTTTTGACAGAATTTTTTATAGAAATAAAATTTGACAAAATTTTTTATAGAAATAAAATTTGACAAAATTTTCTAAACTGTAAGAAGAAATAAAATTTTGACAAAATTATCTATTGACATAAAATTTTGACAAAATTTTTTATAGAAATAAAATTTGACAACATTTTTTATAGAAATAAAATTTGACAAAATTTTTTATAGAAATAAAATTTTGACAAAATTTTTTATAGAAATAAAATTTGACAAAAATTTTTATAGAAATAAAATTTTGACAAAATTTTCTATAGAAATAAAATTTGACATTTTTTATGGAAATAAAATTTTGACAAAATTTCCTATAGAAATAAAATTTGACAAAATTTCTTTTAGAAATAAAATTTGACAAAATTTTTTATAGAAATAAAATTTTGACAAAATTTTCTATAGAAATAAATTTTTTATTCGTTTTGTTTTTTTATTATACCCTCCACCATAGGATGGGGGGTATATTAACTTTGTCAGTCCGTTTGTAACACATCGAAATATTGCTCTAAGACCCCATAAAGTAACAGGTTGGCTGATAAGCCCCCGGTCTGACACATACATGGCGTCGCTAGTATTAAATGCATATTATTTTATATAGTACCAACCTTCAAATGATTCGTACCAAAATTTGACGTTTGTAAGTCAATTAGTTTGTGAAATAGAGCGTCTTTTGTGAAGCAACTTTTTTTATTGTGAAAAAAATGGAAAAAAAGGAATTTTGTGTTTTGATAAAATACTGTTTTCTGAAGGGAAACAATACGGTGGAAGCAAAAACTTGGCTTGATAATGAGTTTCCGGACTCTGCCCCAGGGAAATCAACAATAATTGATTGGTATGCAAAATTCAAGCGTGGTGAAAAGAGCACGGAGGACGGTGAACGCAGTGGACGCCCGAAAGAGGTGGTTACCGACGAAAACATCAAAAACAAGTAAGGAAAGTCTAAAGACGGGCGGGGCCGACTATATTATACCCTGCACCACTTTGTAGATCTAAATTTTCGATACCATATCACATCCGTCAAATGTGTTGGGTGCTATATATAAAGGTTTATCCCAAATACATACATTTAAATATCACTCGATCTGGACAGAATTTGATAGACTTCTACAAAATTTATAGACTCAAAATTTAAGTCTGCTAGGATGGAACACAATGTTAGTAAAAAAATATGGGAAACATTTAAATCTGAAGCAATTTTAAGGAAACTTCGCAAAAATTTATTTATGATTTATCACTCAATATATATGTATTAGAAGTTTAGGAAAATTAGAGTCATTTTTACACTTTTTCGACTAAGAAGTGGCGATTATACAAGGAAAATATTGGTATTTTGACCATTTTTGTCGAAATCAGAAAAACATATATATGGGAGATATATCTAAATCTGAACCGATTTCAACCAAATTTGGCACGTATAGCAACAATGCTAATTCTACTCCCTGTGCAAAATTTCAACTAAATCGGAATTAAAAATTGGCCTCTGTGGTCATATGAGTGTAAATCGGGCGAAAACAATATATGGGAGCTATATCTAAATCTGAACCGATTTCAACCAAATTTGGCACGCATAACTACAATGCTAATTCTACTCCCTGTGCAAAATTTCAACTAAATCGGAGGAAAAAATTGGTCTCTGTGGTCATATGAGTGTAAATCGGGCGAAAGCTATATATGGGAGCTATATCTAAATCTGAACCGATTTTAACTAAATTTGGCACGAATAGGAATAATGCTAATTCTACTCCTTGTGCAAAATTTCAACCAAATTGGAGTAAAACTCTGGCTTCTGGGACCGTATTAGTTCATATCGGGCAAAAGATATATATGGGAGCTATATCTAAATCTGAACCGATTTCAATAAAATTGTGCACATTTGACTATACTACCAATTGTACTCCTAGTGCAAAATTTCAACCAAATTGGGGTAATACTCAGGCTTCTAGGACCGTATAGGTGCATATCGGGCGAAAGATATATATGGGAGCTATATCTAAATCTGAACCGATTTCTTCCAAAATCAATAGGGTTCTATTTTGACCCAAAACACATACTTGTGCCAAATTCGAAGTCGATTGGCCTTACTACCTAATCCCTTGGTTACAAAAATGTGTTCACGGACAGACGGACAGACGGACAGACGGACATGGCTATATCGACTCAGGAGCCCACCCTAAGCATTTTTGTCAAAGACACCATGTGGCTATCTCGTCTCCTTCTGGGTGTTGCAAACATAGGCACTAACTTATAATACCCTGTTCCACAGTGTGGCGCACACTGTGTCCGCTGCGGCAATAAATCTTTTTGGACCTGCTCTCCGATTTTGATGATTTTTGCACAGTTGGTTAAACTATATTACAAAGGTCATGTGTGTAAAATTTTATGCAAATATCTCCATTGGTTTTCTGTCCCGAGCAGCGCAAAGTTGACATATGTGAACAAGTCTCAAATAGGTTAGTTTTCTATGTCATATTTAAAGCATTGTTACTTATAAACTATACACCGGGTGTACCTTATAGAAATTTTTTTCACTTTAAATAGGCATCAAGCATTATGTAAGTTAAAAAAAAAATAAAAATTAAAAAAAACAACAAATTATTTTTTTTTTTATTTTGGGCCAAAAAAATAAACATTTATGATTTTCCGTTAAACTTTTAGTTGTGTGCGAAGCAGTGCGAAACATGGAGTCCTATACCAAATTAAAGCTGAGGGTCTCAGCTAACAGATTCAAAAAAAAATTGTGCCCATATTTGCCCGCGGCCAAAAAAACAATGGAGAACCAAAAAATTACAGTAAAAAATATGAGTTATGCGTTATTTTACGAGTGCATCAACAACTGTGCACTCTTTCTTTCGTTACAGCTTGTTGTTGTTTTGCCTGTGTACATGTCTATTACTATAAATAGTATATTTGTAAGATAATTGTGTATAAAGTGCTCGTACACTGAAATTAAAATCATAATCAGTTATTTTTTTTTTTTAAATAAATTTTTACATACCATAATGAAAACTTGAGCATGAGTTGGGCTCGAACTCCAGATGTTCGCACACCAGCCGCCAACTCTATCCACTGAGCTATTAAAGACGTTGGGATTGAATGAATAATAACGTCACTTATTATTACACGCAATGTGTAGAATCTTTTAAAATTGTAGCAGTTCTTGCAGTCATTCTAAAAATAGAACCTATGTTGATGTGCATTTTATTTTTGCAAAATTAGAAAATATAACGCTATATATATCAGTTATTATTTTTTTTTAAATAAATTTTTACATACCATAATGAAGCAGGAAGCGAGGAATAAAGACTATAAACGTTATAGGCTATATAACTCGCGCAAGACTGGGCGCTGTTCTACTAACGAAGACGTAATGCATCATTTGTTGATATCCTCCGACCCATACATCAATTCATTAAGAACGAAATTGAAGCTTAAAAAATTAGATTATCACGAAGATGTGAAAATGTTGTTAATAAATTTAATAGAGTGGACTGTACAATTTTTGTATGGGGGTTGTACGGGGACGGGTGTTACAGTGGGCTGATTTTCTTCATATTTTCAAAACAGCATTTAATAGATGCTATATGCATTTTTGCGAAAAATAAACATTCTAGTTATAAATTTACAGAAGATATGGCATTTTTGAAATATTATTTGTATGAGAAAGATATATACGGGAGCAATATCTAAATCTGAACCGATTTCAATAAAATTTGGCACACTAGACTATGCTACTCATTGTACTCCTAGTGCAAAATTTCAACCAAATTGGGGTAAAACTCTGGCTTCTAGGGCCGTATAAGTTCATATCGGACGAAAGATATATATGGGAGCTATATCTAAATCTGAACCGATTTCAATAAAATTTGGCACACTAGACTATGCTACTCATTGTACTCCTAGTGCAAAATTTCAACCAAATTGGGGTAAAACTCTGGCTTCTAGGGCCGTATAAGTTCATATCGGACGAAAGATATATATGGGAGCTATATCTAAATCTGAACCGATTTCAATAAAATTTGGCACACTAGACTATGCTACTCATTGTACTCCTAGTGCAAAATTTCAACCAAATTGGGGTAAAACTCTGGCTTCTAGGGCCGTATAAGTTCATATCGGACGAAAGATATATATGGGAGCTATATCTAAATCTGAACCGATTTCAATAAAATTTGGCACACTAGACTATGCTACTCATTGTACTCCTAGTGCAAAATTTCAACCAAATTGGGGTAAAACTCTGGCTTCTAGGGCCGTATAAGTTCATATCGGACGAAAGATATATATGGGAGCTATATCTAACTCTGAACCGATTTCAATAAAATTTGGCACACTAGACTATGCTACTAATTGTACTCCTAGTGCAAAATTTCAACCAAATTGGTGTAAAACTCTGGCTTCTAGGGCCGTATAAGTGCATATCGGACGAAAGATATATATGGGAGCTATATCTAAATCTGAACCGATTTTGTCGATACTTTGAAATTTTCTTAATTCTATTATATTAGGAACTCGTGCCAAATTTCATTACTCTCGTACAACTCCTTCTATTTTTGGCCGTCGAATGTATGGGAAGGACACACTGTGTGGCGCAGGGTATAAAAATCCACAAAATGATTTTGAATGACAGTAAAATGAAGTTGATCGAGATAGCAGAGGTCTTAAAGATATCAAAGGAACGTGCTGGTCATATCATTCATCAATATTTGGATATGCAAAATGGGCGCCGCGCGAGCTCACATTTGACCAAAAACAACAACGTGTTGATGATTCTGAGCGGTGTTTGCAGCTGTTAACTCGTAATACACCCCAGTTTTTCCCGAGTCAATATGTGACAATGGATGAAACATGGCTCCATCACTACACTCCTGAGTCCAATCGACAGTCGGCTGAGTGGACAGCGACCGGTGAACCGTCTCCGAAGCGTGGAAAGACTCAAAAGTCCGCTGGCAAAGTAATGGCCTCTGTTTTTTTGGGATGCGCATGGAATAATTTTTATCGATTATCTTGAGAAGGGAAAACCCATCAACAGTGACTATTATATGGCGTTATTGGAGCGTTTGAAGGTCGAAATCGCAGCAAAACGGCTCCATATGAAGACGAAAAAAGTGTTGTTCCACCAAGAAAACGCACCGTGCCACAAGTCATTGAGAACGATGGCAAAAATTCATGAATTGGGCTTCGAATTGCTTCCCCACCCACCGTATTCTCCAGATCTGGCCCTAGCGACTTTTTCTTGTTCTCAGACCTCAAAAGGATGATCGCAGGTAAAAAATTTGGCTGCAATGGAGAGGTGATCGCTGAAACTGAGGCCTATTTTGAAGCAAAACCGAAGGGGTACTACCAAAATGGTATCAAAAAATTGGAAGGTCGTTATAATCGTATCGCTCTTGAAGGGAACAAAAAAAATGTAGTACACCAATCAATGTGAAAAAGTTGTGAAACGTTATGGAAAGTATCAAGTAAATATATATGTATTATACCTTAAATTAAAGGTTGAGATCCCAGCTACAAATAAAGCTGAAGAACGTTAACATTTTTAGCAAAGAAACTCTCAAAAACGTCCTTATGGGTATATGGAGCTCAATTCCCGTAAATTTGACCAAAATCGTAGCCCACTTAATGCCAAAGATACTCCAAGCTGTAACAAACGCTAATGGATAACATACAAAATATTAAAAACTTGTCATATTTAGTATTTAAACCACAAAATTTCATTTAATTTTGGTGTACAAATTTTTATTTTGCTATGCGAAATTAACGATTTTTTGTTTTCGTTATTTTTTTCATCAAAACCGACATAAATCCGAAATAATTTTCATCGTATTTTGTAGCTGGGATCTCTAGCTTTAATTTAAGATATAATACATATATATATTTACTTGATACTTTCCATAGCGTTTCATAATTTATTTCACATTGATTGGTGTACAACTTTTTTTTGCTCACTGTAACATATATTCTGGGTCGTGGTGAAATTCTGAGTCGATCTAAGCATGTCCGTCCGTCGGTCCGTCTGTCTGAAATCACGCTAACTTCCGAACGAAACAAGCTATCGACTTGAAACTTGGCACAAGTAGTTGTTATTGATGTAGGTCGGATGGTATTGAAAATGGGCCATATTGGACCACTTTTACATATAGCCCCCTTATAAACCGACGCTCAGATTTGGCTTGCGGAGCCTCTTGGAGGAGCAAAATTCATCCGATCCGGTTTAAATTTGGTACATGGTGTTTTTATATGGTCTCTAACAACCATGCAAAAATTGGTTCAAATAGGTCCATAATTATATATAGCCCCCATATAAACCGATCCCCAGATTTGGCTTGCGGAGAGTCTAAGAGAAGCAAAATTTATCCGATCCGGCTGAAATTTGGTACATGGTGCTAGTACGAGTATATAGTTTTCAACAAACATGCAAAAATTGGTCCAAATCAGTCCATAATTATATATAGTCCCCATATAAACCGATACCCAGATTTGGCTTGCGGAGCCTCTAAGAAGAAGCATTTAAACCGATCCCCAAATTTAACCTCCGGAGCTATTGGAGGAGCAAAATTCATCCGACCAGGTTGAAATTTGGCACGTGGTGAAATTTGGTATATTGCGCATATGACCGCTAACAACCATGCCAAAAAAATTTTATTTCAATAGAAATTTTTGTCAAAATTTTATTTCTATAGAAAATTTTGTCAAACTGAATTATTTACGTATTTAATCGACCTTTTTTGTTTAATACATACCCCGTATGGACTACCTTACAATTGAGAAGACGGTGTTAAAAAGTTTTAAGATACCTTGGCATCGACAAGTGTTACCGCAACCCAAGTGTTGTTCCACCAAGACAACGCACCGTGCCACAAGTCATTTAGAACGATGGCAAAAATTCATGAATTGGGCTTCGAATTGCTTCCCCACCCACCGTATTCTCCAGATCTGGCCCCCAGCGACTTTTTATTGTTCTCAGACCTCAAAAGGATGCTTGCAGGGAAAAAATATGGCTGCAATGAATAGGTGATCCCTGAAACTGAGGCCTATTTTGAGGCAAAACCGAAGGAGTACTACCAAAATGGTATCAAAAAGTTGGAAGGTCGTTATAATCGTTGTATCGCTCTTGAAGGGAACTATGTTGAATAATAAAAACGTATTTTGACAAAAAAAAATGTTTTTCTTTGTTAGACCGGGGACTTATCAGCCAACCTGTTAATTCGATTGTGGATGACAGTCTTTAGTACAAGTTTCTATGCAATCCATGGTGGAGGGTACATAAGATTCGGCCTGGCCGAACTTACGGCCGTATATTCTTGTTGCTGGTTGTTTTTCTTTAATCATTGTTGTTGTTTTTTTTTTTACTTCAGCTTAAAACCATGCATTTTCTTTTGCCACCGTCAAATCATCTCCTTGAGTGCAGTTGGCTGGGTTTATTTTGAGCCTGCTTCCTCTTTTTTCATTTGTTTTGTTATTGTTGTTTTTTTTTCTCTTTAATTATTGTTGTTTTTTTTTTTAAGAGAAAAGAGATATGTTTGTACGAATTTATTTCGGCATAAGCCGGCTATCATGTAAAACCTTTTTTCGGAAGGTTCAAGTGTGGTTCACTTTTGGGTTTAGTGAACTGCCTGAATTTATTCTGATAATTGGTTGATAGTTTTGCTGCAAGTAGAGGATGCTGATGAGGAATGTGGTAATTCCGAAACGTGCGTCCATCCAACCATCTTGCAGTCTATAGAGCTTTGCCCAAATAAATTTGACAAACATTATTTTCCCCTGTTGGTTATGCTACACTTGTAGCTTAGTCAATGCATGGTTTTAAGCTGAAATAAAAAAACAACAACAATAAATAAAATTTTGACAAAATTTTCTATACAAATAAAATATTGACAAAATTTTTTATAGAAATAAAATTTTGACAAAATTTTCTATAGAAATTAAATTTTGACAAAATTTCCCATAGAAATAAAATTTTTACAAAATTTTCTATAGAAATAAAATATTGACAAAATTTCCCATAGAAATAAAATTTTGACAGAATTTTTTTTTAGAAATAAAGTTTTGACAAAATTTTGTATAGAAAAAACAATTTTGAAAAAATTTTCAATAGAAATAAAAATTTGACAAAATTTTTTATAGAAATGAAATTTTGACAAAATTTTCTATGGAAATAAATATTTGACAAAATTTTCTATGGAAATAAAAATTTGACAACATTTAAACTTTTGATATAATTTTCAAAAGAAATAAAATTTTGACAAAATTTTCTATAGACATAAAATTTTGACAAAGTTTTCCATAGAAAAAAAAAATGACAAAATTTTCTATAGAAATAACATCTTTAAATTTTTATTCCGTCTACCCAATGGTAGCGAGTAACAAATTAAATATACTGTTGGGTAGGTTAGACGAATTTGGAACAGCATCGATCATAGCATCCATCTATAGAAATACAATTTTGACAAAATTTTCTAAACTGTAAGAAGAAATAAAATTTTAAAAAAATTTCTATAGAAATAAAATTTTGACAAAATTTTCTATTGAAATAAAATTTTGACAAAATTTTCTATAGACATAAAATTTAAAAAACAAAAATCTATAGAAATAAAATGTTGACAAAATTTTCTATAGACATAACATTTTGACAAAATTTTCTATAGAAATAAAATTTTGACAAAATTTTCTATAGAAATAAAATTTTGACAAAATTTTCTATAGAAATAAAATTTTGATATAATTTTCTATAAAAATAAAATTTTGACAAAATTTTCTATAGAAATAATTTTTTGATAAAATTTTCTATAGAAATAAAAATTTGACAAAGTTTTCTATAGAAATAAAATTTTGACAAAATTTTCTATAGAAATAAATTTTTGACAAAATTTTCTATAAAAATAATATTTTGACAAAATTTTCTATAGAAATAAAGTTTTGACAAAATTTTCTATAGAAATAAATTTTTGATACAATTTTCTATAGAAATAAAAATTTGACAAAGTTTTCTATAGAAATAAAATTTTGACAAAATTTTCTATAGAAATAAATTTTTGACAAAATTTTCTATAGAAATAAATTTTTGACAAAATTTTCTATATAAATAAATTTTTGACAAAATTTTCTACAGAAATAAAATTTTGACAAAATTTTCTATAGAAATAAAATTTTGATATAATTTTCTATAAAAATAAAATTTTGACAAAATTTTCTATAGAAATAAATTTTTGATAAAATTTTCTATAGAAATAAAAATTTGACAAAGTTTTCTATAGAAATAAAATTTTGACAAAATTTTCTATAGAAATAAATTTTTGACAAAATTTTCTATAGAAATAAATTTTTAATTATACAATTATTATTCGAGCTTTATGGACAGATATAGATTAAGGAACATGGTTAATAGAGCCATTGAAAAGAAAACGCCAGATACAAATCTATACACGCCTGGACTGTACATGTTTCGGTTCGGGCGAATGAACCTTTCCACAGCCTTTAGTATAGATCTGGCTGGGAGAGATAACTCAATTTTGGGCCCTTTATGCTAACTCCTTATGGAGAAAACATTTGGAAAATTTCCTCTTACAAATTGAATCATCTTTTCTCCCACTGTACATCATCTTTTCATATAACTTACAAGTCCCTTAATCTTATTTTTATTTCGTTTTGTTACATAGTAATGCAACAACACGAAATTTATTTTTAGAAAGCTAATTTGTTAGAATTCACCTAAGTGGTGAACAGTCGAACAATGCTTATTGTTTCTACAGTCAACTACAACATATATGTATAGATTTGTATCTGGCGTTTTCTTTTCAATGGCTCTATTAACCATGTTCCTTAATCTATATCTGTCCATAAAGCTCGAATAATAATTGTATAATTAGATATAATGCATTTGGACGTCAATTGCCTGTTTCGGTATCAGGCTAACATGTAATATAAGAAATAAATTTTTGACAAAATTTTCTATATAAATAAATTTTTGACAAAATTTTCTATAGAAATAAAATTTTGACAAAATTTTCTATAGAAATAAAATTTTGATATAATTTTCTATAAAAATAAAATTTTGACAAAATTTTCTATAGAAATAAATTGTTGATAAAATTTTCTATAGAAATAAAATTTTGACAAAATTTTCTATAGAAATAAATTTTTGACAAAATTTTCTGTAGAAATAAATTTTTGACAAAATTTTCTATAGAAATAAAATTTTGACACAATTTTCCATAGAAATAAAATTTTGACAAAATTTTCTATAGAAATAAAATTTTGACAAAATTTTCTATACAAATGAAATTTTGGCAAAATTTTCTATAGAAATAAATTTTTTACAAAATTTTCTAAAGAAATAAAATTTTGACATTTTCCATAGAAATAAAACTTTAACAAAATGCATTTTAAAAACCAAAAGACTGACAAAACAACAAAAACAGCGAAATAAAATTTTGGCAAACATTTCTATCTATCTTTGTCGTTTTCTGTTCGTTTCTCCGAATATTCAATTGAATGTGATTTGTCTCTCAAGCAGAGTACCATTTGCTCTCATTTGACTCTCTCACTGTGTTATGTTGATGTATTTCGTTGTATACTCTCGTTGCCATCTTTATCACTTTCTCTACACTATCTCGTTCTATCTGAAATTTGCAGTTCCCATATTTCCAACCGATCGTTCTCGATTTGGGCAATTACGACATTCGATAAATCTACTTTGAAATACACTTCAAACTTGCCTCTTACCTTGCATTCAGTGGGACTGACGGAGGCGTTTGGCTCGCTGAACTTAACTCTTTCCTGTTTATTTAAAAAACAAACAAAATCTTTCCGTTCGCATTCAATTCATCCGACTAATGTTTGTATCATTCAACTATTATCTAGGATGGGATAATTAAACCACATCCACCTCCTTTTTTGAGTATCCAGTTCTTACTTTTCATACTCTTATCGAAGTAACCTTTGGTATTAACTCCTTTTGCTATACACACTTTTTTGTTTTTCCCATACAATGTCGTGCAATGATTCCTTCACTTAGTCAAATGAAAACGAAATCTGCAACATGGACAGGAACATGGATAGTTGAGGATGTACGAAGCAATGTCTTGCAGCAAACAATTTGTAAATGTCAGCTACTATTGGAAATTTTCGATTTTGCAGCAACAGATAATTTATTAGGGGTACACTGTGATGATATCGTGGCATTGAGTTGGATCCACATTAGCCAAATCTTGCAAATTCTCGATAAAACCCAAATCGAAGTTATATTGAATTTATGAGGAAATACTATCCAATGACGGACATTATGTTTATCAATAAGTCCACTGATAAAACCTGAATGTATACACGCCAAGAAAAAAATGTTTGAAAAACGAACATCAAAAACGTTGTTCTTTTGATAAAGTTTTTTGAACTTCTTCGAAATTTTCACACTTTTATCACTAAAAACTTTTTTTTCTTTTATAATATGTTTATATTTGCAATACAAAAACTAATTTTGTTCTAAAATCATAGTCCATTTCGTTTATAGGAAGCATTGTTAAGTCTAAAGTAATAAGACACATTCAGAGAATGAAGCCGACCCATTTTTGTCGGCGGCGGCGGCGGACACTAAATTTTTGCCTCCGGCGGCGGCGGCTTGACGGCTAAGCCGATATAAATTTGTTCAAAATTTTTTATAAAGGGCGATACGGTCAAAATTTGGTCAAGGGAAAACGCGTGTAAATCGGTGAAATCGTTTATTAAAAAAAAAAAAAACAAATTAAATTTCTTTTTCACGTTCAATTAGTATAAAATTCAGGAAAAATATTCAGTTAGGCTTTCGCTTTTCTAAATCCGAATTGCCGGGCCTCACGCTTGACACCTGCCATCAGATTTTGTACAGCCACCTTGTCCACCTTCTTCGCCGCAGAAAGCCAGTTTGCCTTGAACTGCTGCTCGTCCTTAGCAGTTTTTTGGTCTTCTTTAGGTTCCGCTTGACAATAGCCCAGTATTTCTCAATTGGGCGGAGCTCTGGCGTGTTGGGAGGGTTCTTGTCCTTGGAAACCACCTGTACGTTATTGGCGGCGTACCACTCCATGGCCTTTTTACCGTAATGGCAAGATGCCAAATCCGGCCAAAACAGTACGGAACAACCGTGTTTCTTCAGGAAAGGCAGAAGACGTTTATTCAAACGCTCTTTCACGTAAATTTCTTGGTTGACAGTCCCGGAAGCTATGAAAATGCTGCTTTTTCAAGCCACAGGTACAGATGGCTTACCAAACCAGATATTTCTTTGCGAACTTTGACAGTTTTATGTGCTTGAAAATATCTGCTACCTTTCCCCTTCCTCTTGCCGTATAAAACTCCTGTCCCGGAAGCTGCTTGTAGTCGGCTTTGACGTAGGTTTCGTCGTCCATTACCACGCAGTCAAACTTTGTCAGCATCGTCGTGTACAGCCTCCGGGATCGCGCTTTGGCCGTCGTATTTTGTTTATCATCGCGATTTGGAGTCACTACCTTCTTGTAAGTCGATAGTCCGGCTCGTTTTTTGGCTCGATGCACGGTTGTAGACGATACACCCAGCTTATTTGCAGCATCTGGGAGAGAGAGGTTAGAGTTTCGCTTGAAACTACCGGCAACTCTCTTTGTCGTCTCGGCGGCTTCCGGTTTTCGATTTCCCCCCGATCCAGACTTCCTGGCTGTCGACAAACGTTCCCCAAACACTTTAATTACATTTGTAACAGTTGATTTGGCAACTTTTAGCGATTTTGCCAGCTTTGCGTGCGAGTAGCTCGGATTTTCGCGATGCGCGAGCAAAATTTTGATACGCTGCTCTTCTTGCTTGGACGGCATTTTGACAACTGAAGAGTGAATTCCAAAAACAAAATAGTAGCAACATTCTACACACACACCTTCAAAATGAGGGGTGTTCAGGTTTTTTAAATGCAAAATTGAAAGAAATACGTCAAGTTTATATTGACCAAATTTTGACCGTATTGCGAACTTTGACAGTTAGACTTTCCTTACTTGTTTTTTACTAACATAGTGTTCCATCCCAGGGCATTAGCCGACTTAAATTTTAAGTCTATAAAATAAAAATTCTGTCCAGATCGAGTGATATTTAAATGTATGGATTTGGGACAAACCTTTATATATAGCACCCAACACATTTGACGGATTTGATATAGTATCGAAAATGTGGATCTAAAAATTGGTGCAGGGTATAGTCGGCCCCGCCCAACTTTAGACTTTCCTTACTAAATAGTTTTCTTTGTTTTGTATCCCGACCGCACAGTTTTTAGGTTTTAGGCTTCGAAATCTTTTGTGGAAATTATGCAATTCAATCTGAAAACGTACGGACATTTTCAGGACCATCTGGAACGAAAATATATTTTCCTTCAGATTTCATGCAAAATACGCATTGTTTGTTTCTTTGAATTCTTTTGTGTCCCTTATGAAGAGGCCGCTTTTTATAGGTGGTTTCACATATTGTGTAACTTGTTTGCAATAACAACCCAAACAGAAGATATTAGGGTGCCTCAAGAATACCCCTAATACCAAACGAAATCAACTGAATAGAAGTCGAACGAAACGCTATCAACGATGTTACGAGGTAATGGCTGACTTTACAAGCTTTAGACATTGATGCACATTTGCTATTTTTTATTGCCACGCCAATGTTGTAAAACCACCACAATGAACAACCACATGGACCAGTTAACCACCCACTTATCTATCCTTCAGTATGCAGTATTAAAAGAAG
The DNA here is from genome assembly GCF_050003625.1 of Haematobia irritans. NCBI lineage: Eukaryota > Metazoa > Arthropoda > Insecta > Diptera > Muscidae > Haematobia > Haematobia irritans. The sequence continues at coordinate 204,511,036 of NC_134397.1, read as the reverse complement.
AAGAGATTGTTTCACGGATGTCCAAAAATGAATGACACGCTATTTTGTGGTATTACCCGCAGTGGATTTTTATTTCAGTGTGTTTCGCTTGCTCTATTTGCCCATATCTTTCCGAAGGAGACATAAAAACTTAGTTGTCTACTTTAATGTGTACAGGTGTCTGTCTGTCTGTCTGTCTATTTGGCTTTGTGTTCGCTTGTCCATCCATCTGGATTTTTGTAGCACTTTTTGTAGCATTCACCATTTACTCCTTTTCGGTCTGTGTGAATCGGTTGTAGTTAAAATCGTAAAATGTTGTTTTAGTTGTTTTGTATTTTAGTTTTATCATGAATTCACTTAAGGTGGATAAGTTGTAAGTGTCCATAGAAAATGTCCATGTGGTCAATCCTAGAGGAGATTTCAAAATCGAATTTCTTTGGGAAGTTTTAATATTTAAGCGATATGACAGAAGCAATTTAGAAGATGACTTAAACGATTCTATTTCTTTTTTTCCTTCATAGAGTTCACCCTTCTATGTGTAGTAAGAAGGGTGACATATAATAATTATTGCAAAAGTAATAATTTGGAGTAGGGTTACTTTACTTGTATGTCGGCTATATAAGAAGCTGAAGCCAGAGAAGGAATACGTTCATCTCAAACATGTTTCAAGAGTAAAATGTTCTTCAATTCAAAAACAACAAAGTATGACAAACGGATAGAACTTTGACAAAATTTTTCATAGAAATAAAATTTTGACAAATTTTCTATAGAAATAAAATTTTGACTAAATTTGCTATAAAAATAAAATTTTGAGAAAAGTTTCTATAGAAATAAAATTTTGACTAAATTTACCATAGAAACAAAAATTTGACTAAATTTTCTATAGAAATAAAATGTTGAAACAATTTTCTATAGAAATAAAATTTTGACAAAATTTTCTATAGGTTAGGTTAGGTTATGTGGCAGCCCGATATTTCAGGCTCACTTAGACTATTCAATCCATTGTGATACCACATTGGTGAACTTCTATAGAAATAAAAGTTTGACAAAATTTTCTATAGAAATAAAATTTTGCAATTTTGACACAATTTTCTTTAGAGATAAAATTTTGACAGAAATAAAATGTTGACAAAATTTTCTATAGCAATAAAATTTTGATCAAATAGAAATACAATTTTGTACATATAGAAGATTATAAAAATAAAATTTTGTGCACAATTTTCTATGGAAATAAAATCTTGACAAAATTTTCTATAGAAATAAAATTTTCACAAAAATTTCTATAGAAATAAAATTTTGACAAAATTTTCTATAGAAATAAAATTGTGACAAAAATTTCTATAGAAATAACATTTTGACAAAATTTCCTATAGAAATAAAATTTTAAAAAATTTTCTATAGAAATAAAATTTTAAAAAATTTTCTATAGAAATAAAATGTTGTGCAAAATTTTCTATAGAAATAAAATTTTGTGAAAAATTTTCTATAGAAATAAAATTTTGACAAAATTTTTTATAGAAATAAAATTTTGACAAAATTTTCTATAGAAATAAAATTTTCTATAAAAATAAAATTTTGACAAAAATCTCTGTAGAAATAAAATTTTGACAAAATTTTCTATAAAAATAAAATCTTAACAAAATTTTCTATAGAAACAAAATTTTTACAAAATTTTTTTATAGAAAGGTAATTTTGACAAAATTTTCTTTAGAAATAAAATTTTGACAAAATTTTCTAGAGAAATAAAATTTTGACAAAATTTTCTAGAGAAATAAAATTTTGAAAAAAGATTCTATAGAAATAAAAATTTTAGTAAATTTTCTATAGAAATAAAATTTTGAAAAAAGTTTCTATAGAAATAAAATTTTGACAAAATTTTCTATAGCAATAAAATATTGATAAAATAGAAATACAATTTTGTACAAAATCTTCAATAAAAATAAATTTTTGTGCAAAATTTTCTATGGAAATAAAATGTTGACGAAATTTTCTATAGAAATAAAATTTTCACAAAATTTTCTATAGAAATAACATTTTGACAACAATTTTTATAGAAATAAAATTTTGACAAAATTTTCTATAGAAATAAAATCTTAACAAATTTTTCTATAGAAATAAAATTTTTGTTGTTGTTTTTTGATTTCAGCATAAAACCATGCATTGACTAAACTACAAGTGTAGTTTAACCAACAGAGGAAAAGAATGTTTGTCAAATTTATTTGGGCAAAGCCCTATAGACTGCAAAATGGTTGGATGGACGAACGTTTCGGAATTACCACATTCCTCATCAGCATCCTCTACTTGCAGCAAAACTATCAACCAATTATTAGAATAAATTCAAGCAGTTCATTAAACCCAACAATGAACCACACTTGAACCTTCCGAAAACATGTTCTACATGATAGACGGCTTATGCCGAAATAAATTCGTACAAACATATCTCTTTTCCGTTGCCACCGTCAAATCAGTCTTTTAAAGCAAAACTGAAATTTCGCTTTGAGGTCAATGTTCGTGCTTCAGTTAGATTCTGTTGGGGCCGATTTTCATAGGGCTGATATTCATTATGAAACGTCATAATGAATATCAGCCACTGAGTTGACGGTGGCAAATCATCGATTTAAGTGCAATAAACCCAGCAACTGCACTTAAATCGATGAGTTGACAAATTTATTTCGGCATAAGCCGGCTATCATGTAAAACCTTTTTTCGGAGGGTTCAAGTGTGTTTCATTGTTGGGTTTAATGAACTGCCTGAATTTATTCTGATAATTGGTTGATAGTTTTGCTGCAAGTAGAGGATGCTGATGAGGAATGTGGTAATTCCGAAACGTGCGTCCATCCAACCATCTTGCAGTCTATAGGGCTTTGTCCAAATAAATTTGACAAACATAACTTTCCTCTGTTAGTTAAGCTACACTTGTAGTTTAGTCGATGCATAGTTTTAAACTGAAATAAAAAAAAAAAAAAAAAAAAAAAACAACAACAATGATTAAAGAACAAAACCAACAATAACAAAACAAAACAAATAAAATTTTTACAAAATTTTCTATAGAAAGATAAGTTTGTCAAAATTTTCTTTAGAAATAAAATTTTGACAAAATTTCCTAGAGAAATAAAATTTTAAAAAATTTTCTATAGAAATAAAAATTTTACTAAATTTTCTATAGAAATAAAATTTTGAAAGAAGTTTCTATAGAAATAAAATTTTGACAAAAATTTCTATAGAAATAAAATTTTCACAAAATTTTCTAAAGAAATAAAACTTTGACAAAAATGTCTATAGAAAGAACATTTTGACAAAATTTTCTATAGAAATAAAATCTTAACAAATTTTTCTATAGAAATAAAATGTTGTGAAAATTTTTCTTTAGAAATAAAATGTTGACAAAATTTTCTATAGAAATAAAATGTTCACAAAAATTTCTATAGAAATAAAATTTTGACAAAAATTTCTATAGAAATAAAATTTTGACAAAATTTTCTATAGAAATAAAATCTTAACAAAATATTCTATATAAATAAAATTTTTACAAAATTTTCTATAGAAAGATAACTTTGACAAAATTTTCTTTGGAAATAAAATTTTGACAAAATTTTCTAGAGAAATAAAATTTTGAAAAATTTTCTATAGAAATAACATTTTGACAAAATTTTCTATAGAAATAAAGATTTTACTAAATTATCTATAGAAATAAAATTTTGAAAAAAGTTCCTATAGAAATAAAATTTTCTATAGAAATAAAATTTTGACAATATTTTCTATAGAATTAAAATTGTGACCAAATTTTCTAGAGAAATAAAATTTTGACAAAAATTTCTATAGAAATAAAATTTTGACAAAATTTCTAAAGAAATAACATTTTGTGAAAATTTTTCTATAGCAATAAAATGTTGTGTAACATTTTCTATAGAAACAAAATGTTGTGCATACTGTTCTATAGAAATAAAATTTTGTGTAACATTTTCTATAGAAACAAAATGTTGTGCAAACTGTTCTATAGAAATAAAATTTTGTGAAAATTTTTCTATAGAAATAAAATTTTGACAAAATTTCTATAGAAGTAAAATTTTGACAAAATTTCTATAGAAATAAAATTTTGTGAAAATTTTTCTATAGAAATAAAATTTTCACAAAATTTTTTGCAGAAATAACATCTTGACAACATTTTCTATAGAAATAAAATTTGGACAAAATTTTCTATAGAAATAAAATGTTGACAAAATTTTCTATAGAAATAAAATTTTGACAAAATTTTCTATAGAAATAAAATGTAGCAAAATAAGATTTTTCTGTTTCGTAAAAATGTCTCCAAATGTTGGTAGATTATTTTTGGCTCAAGTGGCTTGTAGAATATAACCCCGACAATCTTGGTGTAATTACTGGTCGTAACCATTTCGTCGTTGATACTAACATTCAACTTCCTGCGTACTTCGACCGTCCCTGTAGTGAATAACAGGTTGGCTGATAAGTCCCCGGTCTGACACATAGATGGCGTCGCTAGTATTAAATGCATATTATTTTTATATAGTACCAAACTTCAAATGATTCGTGTCAAAATTTGACGTCTGTATTAGTTAGTGAGATAGAGCGTCTTTTGTGAAGCAACTTTTGTTATTGGGAAAAAAATGGAAAAAAAGGAATTTCGTTTCGTTTTGATAAAATACTGTTTTCTGAAGGGAAAACATACGATGGAAGCAAAAACTTGGCTTGATAATGAGTTTCCGGACTCTGCCCCAGGGAAATCAACAATAATTGATTGGTATGCAAAATTCAAGCGTGGTGAAATGAGCATGGAGCACGGTGAACGCAGTGGACGCTCGAAAGAGGTGGTTACCGATGAAAACATCAAAAAAATCCACAAAATAATTTTGAATGACCGTAAAATGAAGTTAATCGAGATAGCAGAGGCCTTAAAGATATCAAAGGAACGTGTTGGTCATATTATTCATCAATATTCGGATATGTGGAAGCTCTGTGCAAAATGGGTGCCGCGCGAGCTCACATTTGACCAAGAACAACAACGTGTTGATGATTCTGAGCGGTGTTTGCAGCTGTTAACTCGTAATACACCCGAGTTTTTCCGTCGATATGTGACAATGGATGAAACATGGCTCCATCACTACACACCTGAGTCCAATCGACAGCCGGCTGAGTGGAAAGACTCAAAAGTCCGCTGGCAAAGTGATGGCCTCTGTTTTTTGAGATGCGCATGGAATAATTTTTATCGATTATCTTGAGAAGGGAAAAACCATCAACAGTGACTATTATATGGCGTTATTGGAGCGTTTGAAGGTCGAAATCTCGGCAAAACGGCCCCATATGAAGAAGAAAAAAGTGTTGTTCCACCAAGACAATGCACCGTGCCACAAGTCATTGAGAACGATGGCAAAAATTCATGAATTGGGCTTCGAATTGCTTCCCCACCCACCGTATTATCCAGATCTGGCCCTCAGCGACTTTTTCTTGTCCTCAGACCTCAAAAGGATGCTCGCAGGGAAAAAATTTGGCTGCAATGAAGAGGTGATCGCCGAAACTGAGGCCTATTTTGAGGCAAAACCGAAGGAGTACTACCAAAATGGTATCAAAAAATTGGAAGGTCGTTATAATCGTTGTATCGCTCTGGAAGGGAACTATGTTGAATAATAAAAACGGATTTTGGCAAAAAAAAATGTGTTTTTCTTTGTTAGACCGGGGACTTATCAGCCAACCTGTTATGCACTTAGTGCTTTTGAAACATTTCATTATGGTCCGGACTGTTGCCTGTGTTGTTGTTTTCCAGGGTCCTACTTCATTTAGGATTTTAGATTCAATTTCATGGGATCCTATTCATAGCGACATTTTCTTCTATGGGCTGAGTCCAATATGGACTAAAGCGACTTCAAAGTGGACGGTCGTTGGCCGATGCTTAGGACTAATTGCTATGAACAGAGTCCAAAGAGGGCAAACGCGGGGTTTACAACTTTCTCGTATGGACAGGGTCCAAAGTGGGCTAACGCAAATAAAAACTTTTTTATATGGTTCTATTTTAACAAGGCTTTTTTGTACTCAGTAACACATATCAGATTTTTTCCATTATTTAGGGTTCATTTTCACACAGTCTTTTAAATAAAAACTGCAAATAAAGGGTGATACGGTCAAAATTTGGTCAAGGGAAAACGCGTGTAAATCGGTGAAATCGTTTATTTAAAAAATCAAATTAAATTTCTTTTTCAAGTTCAATTAGTATAAAATTCAGAAAAAATATTCAGTTAGGCTTTCGCTTTTCCAAATCCGAATTGCCGGGCCTCACGCTTGACACCTGCCATCAGATTTTGTACAGCCACCTTGTCCACCTTCTTCGCCGCAGAAAGCCAGTTTGCCTTGAACTGCAGCTCGTCCTTAGCAGTTTTTTTGGTCTTCTTTAGGTTCCGCTTGACAATAGCCCAGTATTTCTCAATTGGGCGGAGCTCTGGCGTGTTGGGAGGGTTCTTGTCCTTGGGAACCACCTGCACGTTTTTGGAGGCGTACCACTCCATGGCCTTTTCACCGTAAGGGCAAGATGCCAAATCCGGCCAAAACAGTACGGAACAACCGTGTTTCTTCAAGAAAGGCAGCAGACGTTTATTCAAACATTCTTTCACGTAAATTTCTTGGTTGACAGTCCCGGAAGCTATGAAAATGCTGCTTTTCAAGCCACAGGTACAGATGGCTTGCCAAACCAGATATTTCTTTGCGAACTTTGACAGTTTTATGTGCTTGAAAATATCTGCTACCTTTCCCCTTCCTTTTGCCGTATAAAACTACTGTCCCGGAAGCTGCTTGTAGTCGGCTTTGACGTAGGTTAGGTTTGGTTAGGTTATGTGGCAGCCCGATGTATCAGGCTCACTTAGACTATTCAGTCCATTGTGATACCACAGTGGTGAACTTCTCTCTTATCACTGAGTGCTGCCCGATTCCATGTTAAGCTCAATGACAAGGGACCTCCTTTTTATAGCCGAGTCCGAACGGCGTTCCACATTGCAGTGAAACCAATTAGAGAAGCTTTGAAACCCTCAGAAATGTCACCAGCATTACTGAGGTGGGATAATCCACCGCTGAAAAACTTTTTGGTGATCGGTCGTTGCAGGAATCGAACCCACGACCTTGTGTATGCAAGGCGGGCATGCTAACCATTGCACCACGGTGGCTCCCCCGGCTTTGACGTAGGTTTCGTCGTCCATTGCCACGCAGTCAAATTTCGTCAGCATCGTCGTGTACAGCTTCCGGGATCGCGCTTTGGCCGTCGTATTTTTTTATCATCGCGATTTGGAGTCACTACCTTCTTGTAAGTCGATAGTCCGGCTCGTTTTTTGGCTTGATGCACGGTTGTAGACGATACACCCAGCTTATTTGCGGCATCTCGGAGAGAGAGGCTAGGGTTTCGCTTGAAACTACCGGCAACTCTCTTTGTCGTCTCAGCCGCTTCAGGTTTTCGATTTTCCCCCGATCCAGACTTCCTGGCTGTCGACAAACGTTCCCCAAACACTTTAATTACATTTGTAACGGTTGATTTGGCAACTTTTAGCGATTTTTCCAGCTTTGCGTGCGAGTAGCTCGGATTTTCGCGATGCGCGAGCAAAATTTTGATATGCTGCTCTTCTTGCTTGGACGGTATTTTGACAACTGAAGAGTGAATTCCAAAATCAAAATAGGAGCAACATTCTACACACACACACCTTCAAAATGAGGGGTGTTCAAGGGTTTTTAAATGCAAAATTGAAAGAAATACGTATAATTATACAATTATTTTTCGAGCTTTATGGACAGATATAGATTAAGAAATACGTCAAGTTTATATTGACCAAATTTTGCCGTATCACCCTTTAGGCCCTAATTTCGCTTTGAGGTCGATTTTCATGCTTCAGTTACATTCTGTTGGAGCCGATTTTCATGGGGCTGATATTCATTATGAAACGTCACCCCACTTTTGAAATCCTCTGTCATTTGAGTTTAGGGGGTTATTTTCCTAGGGCCCTTTTTCATACCGCCAAGTTTTCCACTAATTTGGAATCGATACTCACATTAAACCTATTTAAATGTCGACATGTTTTTACACACTAAACGACTAAATCTATTAAGTACGCTAAGCCATGGGAGAACACAATTCCATTTACTACATTTCTAAAATTGCACTTTTGCCAAAATAAACAAAATGAAATAAAATTAGAGCAAATTAAATCGTCAATTAAAACTTTTCCATAGCTGCTAAAACATAAAAGAAAATGAATTAAATTATTCATGTATTCCGTGAAACAAAAGTGCAATCTCAGAGGGAATGAGCATGTGTGTGTGTGTAAGAGTTTGTTATGCACAAAAATTGCATAGAGCAGGAGAGTTCCTAAAGTTTTACATAGTACGGAAGGGGCTCGTCAACGTTTATTTTTATTTTCGCACAACAGTTTCTTGCAAATTAAACAAAAAATAAAAATAAAAAAGTTTCCGGTTACAATTGCTAATGTAATTATACTAGTATATGCACACACACAGACACATGGACACAAATACATATTTGGGTACTTACATTTACACTTAAAACTGGCAAACATATGCGATTGACATGGCACAGCTGGTATTGTTCATTGTGAAAGTAAATGTGTGATATGCTCCTTTGCTATGCATTTGGTACATGAATGCATGTTGTCAAGGCCTTAATGAAATTCGAGGAATATATTATGCTGGAGACCTGCTGAGATCATGATGGAAGAGGAAGTCAGTTTCATTTGTATTTAAGAAAACCTCGCATCTTTTCAACATACGACATGGTATCCTTTCAATGTCGATGAGGTAGATCTGAAAATGAAAGAATGATTTTTTTTGGGAATTTAGATATCATCAATCGACTGAAGCTGATTGAGTTTTTGATGTCACATGATTTAGTTCGCCAAACTACGATTTTGAGAATTTGGCATACATTAGGATACTGGACTACCCTATATGCCATGTCCACCCATTTGTAAAATACAATCCCTATTCGACGTTCCTACAAAAATATTATACGTCACAGAAAATTGTTTGGGCACTTATTTCACTTTGGAATCGCGATATTCCACTTTGGACTCTGTACATAGGAATAATTACTAAGCCTACACTGGACTCCGTTCATAGAAGACAACAGCACTATGACTATGGGCCCCATGAGCCTAAAAACTTAAAAGTAGGAGCTTGGAAAAACTCACTAAGACCTTCAAGCCTAAGTTCCTCCACTGAGATCTTCGGTTCTACAGTGACATCTTCGGGGTCCAGTCACACTCCTGAGATGTTTTCACACTGAGAGCTTTTGGCCTAAACACGACAACTCCAGGATCATCCAGCTTCCAGTTGGATGCGCATTGTTCTGTTGGCTAGTTGCACTGAGACCTTCAGACCTACAACTGAGAGGGTTGCGGTATCGTTCCGAAAACTGTAGGCCAACTTCATCCACTGAGACATTCGACTGAGACCTTTACACCTACAGTACCCCACTGCTACCTTGCTCGAACCCGAAACTATGACCAGCTTCATCTCGCTTCCAGCTTCGTTCCCTTCGTTCTACTTGCAGTTCTTGGGTGCGAAAGATATGGTCGCTCTGAGACCTAAGACTGACAAGTCCAAAGGGATACCACATGTTGTGAAATTCTCTCCTAACAATGAGTCCTTCCCGATTTTCAGGCACAATATGTGAAGATACTTAGCGAAGACTTGAAATAGTCATTGATATCACCTGCCGGACATAAAACAGCTCTGAATACCTATTTGGTATTGGCCTGAAATTTGGAACCTATGGCGATTGCACTTCGGTAGCTATCCACGGCATTTCTAACATCATTGCAAACCTCTCAATGGACTTAGAACCACGGTTGCCACTTGTGCCAAAAATTTTAACAAACTTACCAAAATTTGAGGAAAGTTTTAGAAAAAATCTACCAAATTTAAGAACTCTTACTTTATTTCTATAGAAAATTTTATCAACATTTTATTCCTACAGAAAATGTTGTCAAAATTTTATTTGCATAGAAAATTTTGCAAAAAAAAAAAATTATAGAAAATTTTGTCAAAATTTCATTTCTATGGAAAATTTTGTCAAAATTTTACTTCTATAAAAAAATTTTGTCATATTTTTATTTCTATAGAAAATTTTGTCAAAATTTTATTTCTATAGCAACTTTTGTCAAAATTTTATTTCTATAGAAAATTTTGTTAAACTTTTATTTCTATAGCAACTTTTATCAAAATTGTACTTCTAGAGAAAACTTTGTCAAAACTGTATTTCTATAGAAAATTTTGTCAAAATTTTACTTCTATAGGAAATTTTGCACAAAATTTTATCTCTGTAAAAATTTTGCACTAAATTTTATTTCTATAGAAAATTTTGTTAAAATTTTATTTCTATAGCAAATTTTGTTAAAATTTTATTTCTATAGCAAATTTTGTTAAAATTTTATTTCTATAGCAAATTTTGTCAAAATTGTATTTCTATAGAACATTTTGTCAACATTTTATTTCTATAGAAAATTGTGCACAAAATTTTATTTCTATAGAAAATTTTGTTAAAATTTTATTTCTATAGCAAATTTTGTTAAAATTGTATTTCTATAGCAAATTTTGTCAAAATTTTATTTCTATAGAAAATTTTGTCAAAATTTTATTTCTATAGAAAATTTTGTCAAAATTTTATTTCTATAGAAAATTTTGTCAAAATTGTATTTCTATAGAAAATTTTGCAGAAAATTTTATTTCTATAGAAAATTTTGCACAAATTTTATTTCTATAGAAAATTTTGTCAAAATTCTATGTGCATAGAAAATTTAGTCAAAAATTTTTTTCATAGAAAATTTTGTCAAAATTTCATTTCTATGGAAAATTTTGTCAAAATTTTACTTCTATAAAAAATTTTTGCCAAATTTTTATTTCTATACACAATTTTGTCAAAATTGTATTTCTATAAAAAAAATTTGTCAAAATTTTATTTCTATAGCAACTTTTATCAAAATTGTACTTCTAGAGAAAACTTTGTCAAAACTGTATATCTATAAAAAAATTTGTCAAAATTTTATTTCTATAGGAAATTTTGTCAAAATTTTATTTCTATAGCAACTTTTATCAAAATTGTACTTCTAGAGGAAACTTTGTCAAACCTGTATTTCTATAGAAAATTTTGTCAAGATTTTACTTCTACAGAAAATTTTGCACAAAATTTTATTTCTATAGACAATTTTGCACAACATTTTATTTCTATAACAAATTGTGTTAAAATTTTATTTCTATAGCAAATTGTGTTAAAATTTTATTTCTATAGCAAATTTTGTTAAAATTGTATTTCTATAGCAAATTTTGTCAAAATTTTATTTCTATAGAAAATTTTGTCAAAATTTTATTTCTATAGAAAAATTTGTCAAAATTTTATTTCTATAGAAAATTTTGTCAAAATTTTATTTCTATGGAAAATTTTGCCGAAATTTTATTTCTATAAAAGATTTTGTCAAACTTTTATTTCTATAGACAATTTTGTCAAAATTTTATTCTATAGAAAATTTTGTCAAAATTTTATTTCTATAAAAGATTTTGTCAAAATTTTATTTCTATGGGAAATTTTGCCGAAATTTTATTTCTATAAAAGATTTTGTCAAACTTTTATTTCTATAGACAATTTTGTCAAAATTTTATTTTTACAGCTACTTTTGTCAAAATTGTATTTCTATAGAAAATTTTGTCAAAATTTTATTTCTATAGCAACTTTTATCAAAATTGTACTTCTAGAGAAAACTTTGTCAAAACTGTATTTCTATAGAAAATTTTGTCAAAATTTTATTTCTATAGAAAATTTTGTCAAAAATTTTATTTCTATAGCAACTTTTATCAAAATTGTACTTCTAGAGAAAACTTTGTCAAAACTGTATTTCTATAGAAAATTTTGTCAAAATTTTACTTCTACAGAAAATTTTGCAAAAAATTTTATTTCTATAGACAATTTTGCACAAAATTTTATTTCTATAGCAAATTGTGTTAAAATTTTATTTCTATAGCAAATCGTGTTAAAATTTTATTTCTATAGCAAATTTTGTTAAAATTTTATTTCTATAGCAAATTTTGTTAAAATTGTATTTCTATAGCAAATTTTGTCAAAATTTTATTTCTATAGAAAATTTTGTGAAAATTTTATTTCTATAGAAAAATTTGTCAAAATTTTATTTCTATAGAAAATTTTGTCAAAATTTTATTTCTATGGAAAATTTTGCCGAAATTTTATTTCTATAAAAGATTTTGTCAAACTTTTATTTCTATAGACAATTTTGTCAAAATTTTATTTTTACAGCTACTTTTGTCAAAATTGTATTTCTATAGAAAATTTTGTCAAAATTTTATTTCTATAGCAACTTTTATCAAAATTGTACTTCTAGAGAAAACTTTGTCAAAACTGTATTTCTATAGAAAATTTTGTCAAAATTTTATTTCTATAGAAAATTTTGTCAAAAATTTTATTTCTATAGCAACTTTTATCAAAATTGTACTTCTAGAGAAAACTTTGTCAAAACTGTATTTCTAGAGAAAATTTTGTCAAAATTTTATTTCTATAGAAACTTTTATCAAAATTGTACTTCTAGACAAAACTTTGTCAAAACTGTATTTCTATAGAAAATTTTGTCAAAATTTTATTTCTATAGAAAATTTTGTCAAAAATTTTATTTCTATAGCAACTTTTATCAAAATTGTACTTCTAGAGAAAACTTTGTCAAAACTGTATTTCTATAGAAAATTTTGTCAAAATTTTACTTCTACAGAAAATTTTGCAAAAAATTTTATTTCTATAGACAATTTTGCACAAAATTTTATTTCTATAGCAAATTGTGTTAAAATTTTATTTCTATAGCAAATCGTGTTAAAATTTTGTTTCTATAGCAAATTTTGTTAAAATTTTATTTCTATAGCAAATTTTGTCAAAATTTTATTTCTATAGAAAAATTTGTCAAAATTTTATTTCTATAGAAAATTTTGTCAAAATTTTATTTCTATGGGAAATTTTGCCGAAATTTTATTTCTATAAAAGATTTTGTCAAACTTTTATTTCTATAGACAATTTTGTCAAAATTTTATTTCTATAGAAAATTTGTCAAAATTTTATTTCTATAGAAAATTTTGTCAAAATTTTATTTCTATAAAAAATTTGTCAAAATTTTATTTCTATGGGAAATTTTGCCGAAATTTTATTTCTATAACAGATTTTGTCAAACTTTTATTTCTATAGACAATTTTGTCAAAATTTTATTTCTATAGAAAATTTTGTCAAAATTTTATTTCTATAGAAAATTTTGTCAAAATTTTATTTCTATAAAAAAATTTGTCAAAATTTTATTTCTATGGGAAATTTTGTCAAAACTTTATTTCTATAGCAAATTTTGTCAAAATTTTATTTCTGTAGAAAATTTTGTCAAAATTTCATTTCTCTAGAAAATTTTGTCAAAATTTCATTTCTATGGAAAATTTTGTCAAATTTTTCTTTCTATAGACAATTTTGTCAAATTTTATTTCTATAGAAAATTTTGTCAATATTTTATTTCTATAAAAAATTTTGTCATAATTTTATTTCTATAAAAAACGTTGTCAAAATTTTATTTCTATAGAAAATTTTGCACAAAATTTTATTTCTATAGAAAATTTTGCACAAAATTTTATTTCTATAGAAAATTTTGTCAAAATTTTATTTCTATAGAAAATTTTATCAAATTTTTATCTCTATAGAAAATTTTACCAAAATTTTATTTCTATAGAAATGTTGGTCAATTTTTTATTTCTATAACAATTTAAGTTCCTCTTAGATGGAGAGGAGGAGTATTTTACAAAACCTAGCAAAACATCAAGAATTCTACCAAATAAATAGGAAAAAATCTACTATGATTGGTCGAATTCTATCAACTGTGGCAACCATGCTTAGAACCCTGTGGACTTGTCATTTCTCACCTTCTCCATTATTTTGAATACTGTACCACTTACAACTCAGTACCAACAATCAGTGCATGCATCAAGCCAAAGACCATTTTAACCCCACACTCTAGACTCGAAAGTGACTGAATCATGTGGCGATGTAATAAGACAAGTGAGTGCTAGGAACATAAAGATTCCACTAACGTCTCATGACTTTCGCATTTTCTGGCCATTCATTGTGTGGTAGTATATCTGGAATTTTAACCAAAGTCAAGATGCAGCAGCAAGGTAAAAGTTAAAGTGACACCACTCTCACCCTCACCCACAGATGCCGCCGACACATACAGCAAACCACTTACATTTAAGCCAAACGATACAAAAGGACATAACCACAAGAGAACAGGATGCATGTGTGTTTCATGCGATTAAAAGGCCACCACCACCTGCCTGGTTGCCACCTGCAGCCTGACATTGCACTCGAGTAGAGATATGATTAAATATTCTTATAAATGTTTAAGTGAATTGTTGTGGGTGGAAGATGTCATTCCTTCCTTTGGGGGATGGATGTAAGTGTGTTTGATATTCGCATAAGTGAGTTTGACATGAAAATTATATTGCATTTTCTCGAGAAGAGTCATGTTGATCTTTGAATTGATGCTTCACATATACTCCTTGCCATTATCTATGGGGCTACATGCGCTACGTGTATACTGGAGCACTTCTTCTATTTCGGTTTTTTTATCGTCTTTGCCTAATGCTTTAATATTTTAGTAAGCTCTTGCCAAGATTCCATCAAGTTTTCTGCTATGTTCGTTGCATATTTTCCATCAATTTCTTATCTGATGATCTTGGCATAAAGTTGTCACTTAAAAAATTTAAAATATGTTTGGAAAGTTCTTCTTTTTGTATGAACACACAACACAGAACTGCTGACTCTGGAAAACACCTAGACAGGTTCATAAGGAGGTATCAATGCATTGTAATGCATGAAACGAGTACCAACGTTCTAAGCTCAGGAGATATCAAGTGTTGGAAAACTATTTTCACACAATGGTGTGTATATTAGGGTGTATTGGAAATTTTAATCTCGCTCAAGCGATACTGGACTTAAGACCTAAAGATATACCGAGCGATAGAGAGAGAGAGAGAGCGAAGAAAGCGGCGAGCATGACGCCTTATCAAAGGATAATGGAGAAACTAGAGGGAAGGAAGGATCCTGCAACAACCCATATACAAGAACTGATGTAGTCTAACAAATTCTATAGTTCAAATTATATATTCGAATTGGAATATTCGAAACGTCCGGCAAAGCCATTAAACACTGCATTGAAGTAGCTTTGCGGCAATTTTGCCCATTCCCGACGAAGCGCTATTTTGAGGTGATCGAACCTTTGGTATTTGTTTGTACCAACCTTAGGTTAGGTTAGGTATAGTGGCAGCCCAATATTTCAGGCTCAGTTAGACTATTCAATGGACCTTTATCACTGAGTGCTGCCTGATTCCATGTTAAGCTCAATAACAAGGGACCTCCTTTCTATAGCTGGGTCCGAACGGCGTTCCACATTACAGAAGCTTTGAAACACTCAGAAATGTGACCAGCATTACTGAGGTGGGATAATCCACCGCTGAAAAAATTTTGGTGTTTGTTCGAAGCTGGGTTCGAACCCACGACCTTGTGTATGCAAGGCGGGCATGCTAACCATTGCACCACGGTGTACTAAGGTTGGTACTCTTCAAAATGTCCCAAGCACAAAAGTCCAAAGGATTGAGATCTGAAGATTTTGGTGGGCATTGAAGCGAGGAACTTCTTTTTAAGCCATTCTTGGTTGAAGTGTGCTGAGAGTTGTAGTAACAGTTTGTTGTGTTATCGTCCATTTCGTCTTGCGATCTTGAAGCATCAGTTTGTATCTCATACTTTCAGGTCACCAGTGCCACCTACAGTTCCCAACGGAGACCTACAAAATTCTATAATTAAACAATCCAAAGCTATTATCGAACCCAAAATTATTACCAGCATCATTCCGCTTGCAGTTTGGTCCTCTTTGGTTTGAACTTCCAGTTCGGTTATATATTTTTTGTAAATATTGGGTTCGAAGGAAGGAAGGATATGGTCGCACTGAGACCTCCAGGTCTATAGTTACTCCACTGAGTCTTCCGGCCCTTCACTCCGTCCACGGAGACCTTTATGTCTACAGATCCCTATATGAGACATTCGGGTCCACAGTTTCCACCAGCAGTACTATCACTTAAACTTTTGATCGTGCCGGTCGAGAAATTCTGCGGTTGGCAGTTGGTAGAATTCTACCAAATATGGTAGATTTTTTAGTGTTTGGTAGGTTGGTAGAATTTTTGATGTTTTGGTAGATTTTGCGGAATATTCCTCCAATATTCCACCTAAGAGGTACTTCACAAAATTTCTATAGAAATAAAATTTTTATAAAACTTTCTATAGAAATAAAATTTTTTATAAAACTTTCCATAGAAATAAAATTTTATCTGTTGTTTCGATTTCAGTTTAAAACCATTGCGTTGACTAAATTACAAAAGTAGCTTAACCACCAAAGAAAAGTATGTTTGTCAAATTTATTTGGGCAAAGCCCTACCGACCGCCAAATGGTTCGATGGACAGCCGTTTCGGAATTACCACGTTCCTCATCAGTATCCTCTACTCGCAACAAAAAAAAAAAAATACAAAATGTTTTACAGAAATCAAATTTTAACAAATATTTCTATAGAAACAACATTTTGACAAAATTTTCTATAGAAATATTTTGACAAAATTTTCTATAGAAATATTTTGACAAAATGTTCTATAGAAATATTTTGACAAAATTTTCTATAGAAATAAAATTTTGAGAAAACTTTCTATATAAATAAAATGTTGACATAATTTTCGATAGAAATAAAATTGTGACAAAATTTTCTATAGAAATAATATTTGGACAAACTTTTCTATATAACTAAAATTTTTACAAAATTTTCTATAGAAATAAAATAAAAATTAAATTTTGAGAAAATTGTCTATAGAAATAAAATTTTGACCAAATATTCTATACAAATAAAATTTTGACAAAATTTTCTATAGAAATAAAATTTTGAGAACATTTTCTATAGATATAAAATTTTGAGAAAATTTTCAACAGAAATAAAATTGTGAGAAAATGTTCAATAGAAATAAAATTTTGAGAAAATTTTCTATAGAAATAAAATTTTGAGAAAATTTTCTATTGAAATAAAATTTTGTGCAAAATTTTCTATAGAAATAAATTTTTGTGCAAAATTTTCTATTTTCTCTATTTTGCTAAAATTACATATAGAAATGAAATTTTTAGAAAATTCTCTATAGAAATAAAATGTTGACAAAATTGTCTATAGAAATAAAAACTTAACAAAATTTTCTATGGAAATAAAATTTTGAGAAAATTTTCTATAGAAATAAAATTTTAGCAAAATTGTCTATAAAATAAAATTTTGGAAAAAAAATTCATAGAACAAAATGTTGACAAAATGTTCTATAGAAACAAAATGTGGACACATTTGTCTGTACAAATAAAATTTTGACAAAATGTTCTATAGAAATAAAATTTTGACAAAATTTTCTATAGAAATAAAATTTTGACAAATTTTTCTATAGAAATAAAATGTTGAGAAAATTTTCTATAGAAATAAAATTTTGACAAAATTTTCTATAGAAATAAAATTTTGACAACATTTTCTATAGAAATGAAATTTTGACAAAATTTTCTATAGAAATAAAATTCTGACAAAATTTTCTATAGAAATAAAATTTTGACAAATTTTTCTATAGAAATAAAATTCTGACAAAATTTTCTATAGAAATAAAATTTGACAAAATTTTCTATAGAAATAAAATTTTGACAAATTTTTCTATAGAAATAAAATGTTGACAAAATTTTCTATAGAAATAAAATGTTGACAAAATTTTCTATAGAAATAAAATTATCTTGACAAAATTTTCTATAGAAATAAAATTTGACAAAATTTTCTATTGAAATAAAATTTTGACAAAATTTTCAATAGAAATAAAATTTTGACAAAATTTTCAATAGAAATAAAATTTTGACAAAATTTTCTATAGAAATAAAATTTTGACAAAATTTTCTATAGAAATAAAATTTTGACAAAATTATCTATACAAATAAAATTTTGACAAAATGTTCTATAGAAATAAAATTTTAACAAATTTTTTTATAGAAATAAAATTTTGACAAAATTTTCTACAGAAATAAAATTTTGACAAAATTTTCCATAGAAATAAAATTTGGACAAAATATAGGAATTGAGACGGCTATATAATTTTGACAAAATTTTCTATGGAAATAAAATTTTGACAAATTTTTCTATAGAAATAAAATTCTGACAAAATTTTCTATAGACATAAAATTCTGACAAAATTTCCTATAGAAATAAAATTTTGACAAATTTTTCTATAGAAATAAAATTCTGACAAAATTTTCAATAGAAATAAAATTTTGACAAAATTTTCTATAGAAATAAAATTTTGACAAAATTTTCTATAGAAATACAATTTTGACAAAATTTTCTATAGAAATAAAATTATCTTGACAAAATTTTCCATAGAAATAAAATTTGACAAAATTTTCTATAGAAATAAAATTTTGACAAATTTTTTTATAGAAATAAAATTTTAGCAAAATTTTCTGTAGAAATAAAATTTGACGAAATTTTCTATAGAAATAAAATGTGGACAAATTTGTCTACACAAATAAAATTCTGACAAAATTTTCTATAGAAATAGAATTTTGACAAATTTTTCTATAGAAATAAAATTCTGACAAAATTTTCTATAGACATAAAATTCTGACAAAATTTCCTATAGAAATAAAATTTTGACAAATTTTTCTATAGAAATAAAATTCTGACAAAATTTTCAATAGAAATAAAATTTTGACAAAATTTTCTATAGAAATAAAATTTTGACAAAATTTTCTATAGAAATACAATTTTGACAAAATTTTCTATACAAATAAAATTTTGACAAAATTATCAATAGAAATAAAATTTTGACAAATTTTTCTATAGAAAATATAAAATGTTGACCAAATTTTCTATAGAAATCAAAAATTTTAAAATAAGATTTTTTTAATATGGTAGATTTTTGGTAGAACTTCTTCAAATTTTAGTATATTATTCTTGGTACGAGTGTCAACCGTGGTGGTGAGGCGAGTAGCTTTGGCTGGGCAATCGAAAAGGTGACGAATGTCATGTGACCCTTGATTACAGATGGGATACACGTCACACGCTCACAAAAAATCGCTTCTGTAACATATACTCCCAAACATATTTTGCTTCAAGCATATATATTTTTGGGTATTGCCCAAACATTTATATGTTTGATCTCTTCCAATATATAATATGTTTGAAAGCATATTGGTCTAAACAATATATGTTTGGGTAGTCTAAGTTCCAAACATTTTGTATTTTTGCATCCAAATTCAATAATGTTGTCTTCCAAAACACAATATGTTATTATGTGAACATATAATGTTTGGAAGCATTTTGCACCCAAAAATATTATATGCTTAAAAAAAGTCTCCCAAACAATATTGTGCTCAAAATTTTATTTATTTATTTATATATTTACAATCATAATGAATTATGAAAATAAACAGGTAATATAGGTGCTAACAACATAGGTTTTCGACCTGAATGCTCAAAATTTTGTTTCTGCCTAATTGTATATCCCCCCACATCTTTCTCACTTCCACGAGATTTTTTAGTTCTTAGCACCTTTTTCTGTAATACAAACATTGTAGAAGAAATTATTCAATTTTATGATTTTTTTATTTTAATTTTACCTTTTGCCGGACGGGGATTCGAACAGCGGACCACACAGTTTGTAAGGATCAAAGAAGTAGCTGATCAATTGCCCAAGGAAAAATAAAATGTTAATTTTGTAATAACAAGCAACAACCACCAACTTAATTCAATATCGCTCCCTGTTAAATAGCGCTCCAAGCTACCAAACACATATATGTTTATAGGCTATTTCTAAATTAATATATGTTTGCATCCAAGCATATTATATTTACAAACATTTTATGTCCCAAACATAATATGTTCTAACATATTAACATATATGTCCCAAACATGTTATGCTAGTTTATGAACATTATATGCTTGCACTCAAAAATATTGTGTTTAAAAATTTGTGTTCCAAACATATAATTTTTATAGCCAAACATATGAAAAACAGTCTTTTTCAACCGTGCAGCTACGCTGTTATCAATCACTGATGGGTAGGAATTGAGGCGGCTATAAAATTTTGACAAAATTTTCTATAGATATACAATTTAGACAAAATTTTCTATAGAAATAAAATTTTGAAAAAAATTTCTATACAAATAAAATTTTGAAAAAATTTTGCATAGAAAACATGTTCTATAGAAATAAATTTTTGACAAAATTTAATTTTTTAGGTAATATTTTCTATAGAAATAAAATTTTGACAAAATTTTCTATGGAAAAAAAAAATTTGAAAACAAATTTCTATAGTAATAAAATTTAAAAAAAAAAAAACAATCCGTAGAAAAAAATTTTGACAAAATGTTCTATAGAAATAAAATGTGGACAAATTTTTCTATACAAATAAAATTTTGACAAAATTTTCTATAGAAATAAAGTTTTGACAAATTTTTCTATAGAAATAAAATTTTGGCAAAGTTTTCTATAGAAATAAAATTTTGACAAAATTTTCTATAGAAATAAAATTTTGACTATAGAAATCAAGAATTTTAAAATAAGTAATATTTTTTTTTAATTTGAAAAAAAAAAATTGAAAAAAAATTCTATAGTAATAAAATTTTGAAAAAAAATCCATAGAAAAAATGTTTGACAAAATGTTCTATAGAAATAAAATGTGGACAAATTTTTCTATATAAATACAATTTTGACAAAATTTTCAATAGAAATAAAATTTTGACAAATTTTTCTATAGAAATAAAATTTTGACAAAATTTTCTATAGAAATACAATTTTGACTATAGAAATCAAAAATTTAATTTTTTGTTTAAATTTGGTACATTTTTGTTTAAATTTGGTAAATTTTTGGTAAAATTTTGTTCAAATTTTGGTATATTATTTTTGCTACGATTGTCAACCGTGGTGGTAAGGGGAGTAGCTTTGGCTGGGCAATCGAAAATGTGACGAATGTCATGTGACCCTTGGTTACAGATGGGATACACGTCAGCTACGCTGCTATCAATCACTGATGGGTAGGAGTTGAGACGTCTATAAAATTGTGACAAAATTTTCTATAGAAATAACATTTTGAAAAAATTTTCTATAGAAATAAAATTTTGAAAAAATTTTGCATAGAAAAAATGTTCTATAGAAATAAATTTTTGACAAAATTTATTTTTTTTAGGCAATATTTGCTATAGAAATAACATTTTGAGAAAAATTTCTATAGAAATAAAATTTTAGCAAAATTTTTTTAAAATTAAATTTTGGAAAATATTACTAGAGAAATAAAATATTGACAAAATTTTTCATAGAAATAAAATTTTGACAAAATATAGGTATTGAGGCGGCTATAAAATGTTGACAAAATTTTCTATAGAAATTACATTTTGAAAAAAAATTCCATAGTAATAAAATTTTGAAAAAAAAATTCCATAGAAAAAAATGTTAACAAAATGTTCTATAGAAAGAAAATTTTGACAAAATATTATTTTTTTTACAAAATTCTATAGAAATAAAATTTTGACGAAATTTTAGATAGAAATAAAATTTTGACAAAATTTTCTATATGTAAGACGGGCATAACATTGTAGCTTCTTACTGGATCAACTACAGTATCCTCATCCGGTATGCTGCATGATCTAGAGGTTCTCTTTTCTAGCGCTGGATGTCGCGCTCTAGATAATGTAGATCTAGCCTTACACTTCAGGATGCTAGTTGTCTATTCATAAGCGGAGATGGTCTGTATCAAACATTTTTAGGTTTTCGACTGTCGCAAAGTTGTAAACGTCGTAAACGTCACATACGCGTCGTAAATGTAGAAAAAGTAACAAAAGTCGCAAACTCAAAATACTTTAGTCGCGTCATCTAGGCAGCGAATTCGATAATATCCAAGACGATCGTATGTGCGAAGAAGTTTCAATTCAATTTTTCCTATTGCCTTTTGCACGAGTACAGGGTAACCGTGGATTTTCTCGTCCTTTTTAGCTTTAAGTTCAGTCTCCTGTCCAATATAACCCAAAGGTATTTTGCACACTCACCAACGGGAATTTCGATACCACCTAAGAAAATAGGCTTGACCATGGGAAAACTTTCACAAATTTCTGCAGAAACTCACAGCGAATGCTGTCAAACTAAATTAAAAACTGTTCAGAATTTCTTCTATTCAAAATTTGGTTTTCTACAGTAGGTTTACGACTTTTGCGACATACGTATTATACCGTCGCAAATGTATGTCGCAAAAGTCACAGTTTGTGACAGGCCAACCGTGTTCATAAGATGTTGGTTTGGATGATTACTACAGTTTTGATAACATTTAAATGTGTCTACGAACTGGGACTATTTTGGTCTCCCCAGGAGTGCACTGCGGAGACATTTTATCGCATTTCTACAGACAGCGTTCTAGCAGGTCTGTATTTGTCCACTAGTCAATATTCTCAATTGTATCAGTCGGTAGATTTCGCCTATTGTAGGGGTATACTGCAGCAATCTCAATTTGAACTCCAATGTTCAAACGGCAAAGGTCTCCCGTTCACCGCTATTATAGCATAGCATAGCACTGGTGCAACAGCATACATGTGTTGGTTTTCGAAAAAAAGTTTAATTGAGCTCACAAGTGTGTGAAATTAAAAATTGTTTTAAAACAAAAGAAGCACGCAAAAAATATTATAAACATTGTAAAGTGAAACCCGAACAAGCAAAGGTTGCAGAGCCAACCACTTTAATGCAATCTTTATGGAAACTTATCATATTTGCATTATACAAAAAAAAATAACAAAAGAAACAAAAAACAACACGTCCTCCACGTTTTCATATGTGGTAACAAGTTAAATAATTAAAGCAATAATTAAAGTTTTAACAAAACTCATTGAGATAATCCAACAATGATATGATTTTAAATAATTCACTTCAACAACTTAACTTTAATGCAATTAAATAAAAATGCCAACAACAAATAAGAGCAGAACAAAGCATGTTAGTTTCATGGGTTTTTGTTTTTGAACAAAAATAAAATCTCATTTATCATGGGATTGCTTCTACAAAACTATTCTAATCAATTCAATTTTCCCAACACAAACTAGTTTGTGATTTCAAATTTGGATAATTTCCTTGCAATAAAGTTAATGCTGCGATTGCATCGGAAACAAAGTTTGCCATTTTACAGTTTCTATTTTGGTCTCTAGTCAAGTGTGCTTGAAATTAATTTGAACTGTAAATACCATTTAAGAGGATCAATAGAAAATGTTTTTTTGAAAAATATTTTGTAGAAGCTACGAGAAATAAATTAAAATTGGAGTTAAATTCGGAGAGCTTTGGATTAGAATGCCCAAATAACTGGTGAAACACGGTTTTTCGTTTATTAGATTTTTGTAAAAATTGTTGTTCGGTGAGTGAAAATGAGTTTTAAAAACTTATTTGTTACAGTTTCATTGTAAAAAAATAATAAAATCTAAAAATTCGTTTGTAATACAATGAACATTTAAAAATAAACTAAGGAGCAAATTCCCAGCAAAAAAAGCGTCGCCAAAACAGTAATGAAAAAGTTCTTTTTGGATCCGGAAGTGGTGCAAAATTGACACAGAAGCGATGAATTTAACATGGGTTTGTCATAGGACAGAAGTCCTTCATTTCAACAGCTGGCGCACGGAAGTTGCATCACTTCTTTAGGTGTGATCCGAATTCAATGTTTTGGATGTAAATTAAAAAAATCTTTGATATTTTTTTATACTTTTTTTTAAATTTTAATGGATTCTAACGCTTGGCTGAAACGTTTGACCTCAAATATTTTCAAAAATTCACAATTTTTTCAGATTGGATATAGCATTTTTTCGACAAAATTTTAATAACTTGTACCATTTTATGAATTCTTAAACTGTTTTTAAGCAATTTGAAACAAAAAAAGTTAAAATTACCTATTAAAAATATGAAAAAAGCATGTTATAAAAAATTGAATGAAAAGAATTTCCTGTGTAGTTAAAATAAAGCACATCATTGGAAGTACATCTTCTGGAAGTGCTTTTAAAGTTGTGCCTTTGGAAGAACTTCTAAATTTTTTCCTGGGTTTTTATGATATCTTTTTATTTATGTCGAACAGGGTATTATAAGTTTGTGCATACGTTTGCAACACCCACACACAAAAAAATAACTGCAAATAAATATTAACAACTTTATTTGTATGTAAAATCTGCTGATGCTCAACAAATTTGTCTATTGAATATGAGGCATTTGTTGTTGAAATGTGTTTGTAGATGCTTGACAGAGGAAATAATAGGAATATTCTGAATTTTCAACAAATTGTTTTGTTGCGAAAATAGTTGACTCTATCGACATGAAAACAAAAACAAAAATACAAGACTGGTTACGCGCACATCGCTGAGAATATGTACGAAAGCTAAAATAAGTATGCGAAGAATACCGTTAGAACAAAATGAGTATGAGCACATACACGTGTATGATAGCAAGCAAAGAGCTCATTCATCAGAGAATACAGAAAAGTATCTATAAATGTCTGTGAAAAATTTATATTTCTCAATTTGGTAGTTTCTTATATGTTTGTTGTATTAGATAATTAATAAAACCATATTAATATCGGGATTGGAGTTATTACAATTCTAATTAACTAGAATATATATCACTGGGCAAAAAGTTGTCAAAATGCTTGCTAGACCCTGGAATACTCAAATTTAAAATCGTCATACATTTACAAAACTGAGTATAGGATTTTCGACACAAAAATGTTACATGTTCCCCGTCCAAAAATAGCATTTTGATCATATTCCTTCTCTATTTTTTTTTTGTCAATACACCAATTTTTTGTCAATACACCAATAAATTTGTTACAGGTCATTGATAGACTCCAACAAACCACACACAAATTTTTTCGTTCAAATTCAAAAATATTTGTTGAGGATTAAATGTAACGTTCAACAACAAATATTTTGCACTGTTGGATGCTCAACAAATTACTTACAAATTATGTTATTGAGAACACAAATTATTTGTTGCCTTCTGATGGTAACGATTGCTAACAACTTTTTTGTAATAATGGGTATAAAAAGTACAAATTAGTTTGTTGCAGGAAAATTAACAAATTTTGTTATTGGTTTTCCAACAAAAGTTATTGGTTCTCAAACTTATTTTTATCTGTGCAGAGAGACAAGATAGACACATGGTGTAATAATACTCAGGGTGGGCCCCTGAGCAGAGAAGGTCTGTATCAAACTTTTTTAGGTTTGCGACTGTCGCAAAGTAGTAAACGTCACAAATGCCTCGTAAATGTAGTAAAACAATGTTGCAAACTCAAGACATTTCAGTCGCGTCAACAATACAGCGAATTCGATGATATTGCGAAGAAGTTTCACTTCTCATTTTGGTGACTCTAAAACGATCTTTAACAATTTGTGATAACCACGGTTATTGCACGTGCCAAAAATAATCTACCAAACTTTGAAAAAAAAATGTACAACAAATCTACCAAACAAATATTTCTATAAAAAATGTTGTCAAAATTTTATTCCTATTTTGTCAAAATTGTATTTCTATAGAAATTTTTTTCAACATTTTATTTCTATAGAAAATTTTTTCAACATTTTATTTCTATAGAAAATGTTGTCAACATTTAATTTCTATAGAAAATTTTGTCAAAATTTTATTTCTATAGAAAATTTTGTCAAAATTTTATTTCTATAGAAATAATTGGTTGATAGCAGGGATCCGGAGCGGAGCGTGGAGCGGAGCGGAGCAAGCCCTTTTTTTGCCGGAGCGGAGCGGGAGCGGCATTTCTAAAATCCGGAGCGGAGCGGTTTCCAAATGAAAAACCGCTCCGCTCCGAATAAAATATTACTTGAATGAAATGTGTAACTTTGAAATTACTTAGTACTTAGCGTAGTGTGAGTAAACGTTTAAAATGTACGATATGTATTTTTGTACGTACGTACATTGGGGAAAACACAAAGTGTTTTTTAGTAATTCAAAAACGGCAAATGTCAAAATATATCTCTAGTATGTGTTGTAAAAGTAACAACAGTACTTTCGATAAATTTCATCCCGTATTACTACAAAGATGTTTGTAATGAACGCCAAATAAATGCAATTAAACGATCTTATTTATATTTAATTTTTTAGTTTTCTACACTGAAAAAAATATTGTCGTGAAGTCAAAGATTTCATGTCCTTAGAATAAGAATACAAATTTTGCTTAACATCGAAGACGCATTTCTCTAAAATAAAGTTTTTTTTCCTTGTCCAAAATCAATAAACTTTTGAATGAAGTTGTAATGTCCTTATAATAAAGTGATTTTACTTAAAAATGTGTATCATAACATGAAAGATAAAATTTTTTAGGTAAGGTCAACGTGACTTTAATAATTAAGAAAAATTCTTTAAAATTAATAAAATTGTATTTAAATTTGTTTCCTTTTTGCATCTTGCCTACAAAGCAAAAAATCGTTAAAAAATAAGACAAGTTTTTCAACACTTTATATTAAAGACGCTTGTTACTTGAAACATAGCATAATTTCTACTGGAAGTCGAGTCTTAATATGGAAAATAAAATTGTCGTTAACTCGTTTTTAAAGGATTTTGATAACAACTGACGAAAAAAATCTAAAAAAAATTAAAAATTAGCATTTGCTTCCTAGAAGCAAGTACATAACCCCCAAATTTAAAAGAGAATTGCGTCTTTAAAGTATCCTTACTTGTATTCTCCGCTTCTTTGGCTCGGAATTAATACCCAAACTGTTAAAGTAAAGACAAAATCTTTGGAACCGGGCATGCGTTTTTTCAGTGTAAGGACATTCATATTTGCTTTACTATTGTACTATACCCTAGCATTCTCTTATTTCTGATATTAGTTCTCGAAAATTTAATTAAAATTATGGATAGTTTCAATTTTGGTTGAAAAATGTGCGCATATACATTTATTTTAATTTTTTCTCACATTCAAAACTAATGACTTGATTTTATTATTGCATGTTATCTACTTTTTTGAGAACGAACATTTCTTAAAAACGCTGTTCGAAAATGTATTTTTACAATAAAGGGGAAAAAAGCGAAATTAGGTAACACTAGATCTGAGTAAGAATATTCGTAGGTATACAAACATACACTGAAAAAAAGCATACTCGGTTCCAAAGATTTTGTCTTTACTTTAAAAAATTTGGTATTGATTCCGAGCCAAAGAAGCGGAGAATACAAGCAAGGACACTTTTAAAACACAATTCTCTTTTAAATTTAGGTTTTGTGTACTTGCTTCTAGGAAGCAAATTTTAATTTTTCGCTTTCTCAGCTTTTTTTCTTCATATGCTATCAAAGTCCTTTAAAAACGAGTTAACGGCAACTTTATTTTCCAAATTAGGACTCGACTTCCAGGAGAAATTATGCTATGTTTGAAGAAAAAACTTCTTTAAAATAAAGTTTTGAAAAACATGTCCTATATATGAACGATTTTTTGCTTTGTAGTCAATATGCAAAAGGACAACAAATTTAAAGACAATTTTATTAAATTTAAAGAATTTTTCTGAATTATTAAAGTCAAATTGACCTTAGCCTATAAATTTTTTCTTTCATGTTAAGATACCCATTTTTAAGTCAAATCATCAAATATTACAAAACCTTTTCTCTACGTCTGTTGCAAAACAAAAAAAAAACTTTCGGAGAGTAGTTACTTCTACTCTGTGTATAGACTTTCAATTCCAATCAGCGTTGCCGTTTTGGTCCGATCGGACCAAAATTGGTCCAAAAGATTTCTAATTTTTAAATTTGGTCCATTTTGGTCCATTTTCATAAATTTGGTTTCTATCACATATTAAATAGTAGATGGTGCACCGCAAAGAATATTGTCGGGAGGCCAAATATTTCACATGCTTAAAATACGAATACGAATTTTGCTTAGAATAGAAGACGTATTTCTCTGATATAAAGTTTTTTCCTTGTCTAAAAGTCTCTAAACTTTTCAATGAAGTCAGTTTGTCCTTATAGCTAAGTGATTCGACATAAAAATGTGTATCCTAACATGAATGAAAATTTCGTTTTAATGAAGTCAAAATGGATTTAATATTTCTGAAAAAATCTTCAAAATTAATAAAATGTTTCAACACATTGTTTTAAAGTCATTATACCCTAAACCACATAGTGGTTAGGGTATAATAAATTTGATCTGCCAAAAAATGTGCCTACCAGAAATATTGATTTTAGACCCCATAAAATATATACCGATCGACTCAGAATCACCTCCTGAGTCGATCTAGCGCTTGGTGTCCGTCCGTCCGTCCGTCTGTCCATGTATTTGTTGTTCACAGGATTCCGGTGGCAATTATTAACCGATTTTAATGAAATTTGGTACAGGGAGTTTTTGGGCACAACGACGAACGCTATTGAATTTGGAAGAAATCGGATCAAATTTAGATATAGCTCCCATATATATGTATCGCCCGATTTCGACAAATGGGGTCACGCTGTGCTTTTTTTCAAACGGATCGTCGCCAAATTTGGCAAAAGGTAATCTTTTTCATTCAAGTCTGCAAAATTTCATCCAAATCGGTTCAGATTTAGATATAGCTCTCATATATATGTATCGCCCGATTTTCCCAGATTTAGCTATAGCTCCCATATATATGTACCGCCCGATTTTTCTCGAAGAGGAGCGGAGCGGAGCGTGGAGCGGAGCGATTTTTTTTTTCTCGGAGCGGAGCGAGGAGCGGAGCGATTTTTTTTTCTCCGGAGCGGGAGCGGAGCGGAGCGAAAAAAATGGACCGCTCCGGATCCCTGGTTGATAGTTTTGCTGCAAGTAGAGGATGCTGATGAGGAATGTGGTAATTCCGAAACAGCTGTACATCCAACCATCTTGCAGTCTAAAATAAATTTGACAAGCATACTTTTCCTCTGTTGGTTAAGCTACACTTGTAGTTTAGTCAATGCATGGCTTTAAGCTGAGATCAAAAACAACAATATAGAAAATTTTGTCAAAATTTTATTTCTACAGAAAATGTCAACCTTTTATTTCCATAGAATATTTTGTCAAAATTTTTATTTCTATACAAAATTTTGTCAAAATTTTTATTTCTATACAAAATTTTGTCAAGATTTTATTTCTATAGAAAATGTTGTCAAAACTTTATTTCCATAGAAAATGTTGTCAAGATTTTATTTCTATAGAAAATTTTGTCAAAATTTAATTTCTATAGAAAATTTTGTTAAAATTTTATTTCTATAGAAAATTTTGTCAAAATTTTATTTCTATACAAAATTTTGTCAAAATTTTATTTCTATAGAAAATTTTGTCAAAATTTTTTTGTATAGAAAATTGTATCAAAATTTTATTTCTATAGAAAATTGTCTCAAGATTTTATTTCTATAGATAATTTTGAAAAATTTTTATTTCTATAGAAAAATTTCTTAAAAATTTATTTCTATAGAAAATTTTGTCAAAATTTATTTCTGTAGAAAATTTTGTCAAAATTTTATTTCTATAGAAAATTTTTTCAAAATTTTATTTCTATAGAAAATTTTGTCACAATTTTATTTCTATAGAAAATTTTGACAAAATTTTATTTCTATAGAAAAATTTCTTAAAAATTTATTTCTATAGAAAATTTTGTCAAAATTTATTTCTGTAGAAAATTTTGTCAAAATTTTATTTCTATAGAAAATTTTTTCAAAATTTTATTTCTATAGAAAATTTTTTCAAAATTTTATTTCTATAGAAAATGTCAAAATTTTATTTCTATTTTGTTTTGTTTTGTTATTGTTGGTTTTGTTCTTTAAGCATTGTTGTTGTTTTTTATTTCAGCTTAAAACCATACATTGACTAAACTACAAGAGTAGCTTAACCAACAGAGGAAAAGAATGTTTGTCAAATTTATTTGGGCAAAGCCCTATAGACTGCAAGATGGTTGGATGGACGCACGTTTCGGAATTACCACATTCCTCATCAGCATCCTCTACTTGCAGCAAAACTATCAACCAATTATCAGAATAAATTCAGGCAGTTTATTAAACCCAACAAAAACCACACTTGAACCCTCCGAAAAAAGGTTTTACATTGATAGCCGGCTTATGCCGAAAATAAATTCGAAACAAACATATCTCTTTTCCTATGCCACTGTCAAATCATCGATTTGAATTCACATGGCTTTATTTCTATAGAAAATTTTGTCAAAATTTTATTTCTGTAGAAAATTTTGTCCACATTTTATTTCTATCGAAAATTTTGTCAAAATTTATTTCTATAGAAAATTTTGTCCACATTTTATTTCTATAGAAAATTTTGACAAAATTTTATTTCTATAGAAAAATTTCTTAAAAATTTATTTCTATAGAAAATTTTGTCAAAATTTTATTTCTGTAGAAAATTTTGTAAAAAATTTTATTTCTATAGAAAATTTTGTCAAAATTTTATTTCTATAGAAAATTTTGTCAAAATTTTATTTCTATAGAAAATTTTGTCAAGATTTTATTTCTATGGAAAATGTTGCCAAAATTTAATATCTATACACTGAAAAAACAGTGAACCCTATTCCATTGCAAAATTAACTAAACTGTAGTAATATTGGCCCTTAAGATTTTTTTCAACTTGTCTAGTTTATAATTCTCTTAAATTTTAGTTCATCTATAACATTGTATTTTAGTTCATTTTTACAACACCATAAGATTTATATACCCCTACAAAGTTAAAAAGTCAGTATTATTTTGGTTTACTTGCTTATTATTTGGGAAACCCGATAATAACAATTGGTTAACAGTCTCTTTAAAATGTCGACGACTAAACTATTTTTAAATCAATCATTCCACAGTACAGAGAAATTAAATAGTTAAAGGAACAACAAACCGTTTTACTATTATGAAAATTTTCATACATTAAAATTCAACTTTCTTTAAGCAAAAGTACTTTATTATAAAAACTTATGATGAAAGTTCTTAATACAATGTTTTTGTGAATAAAAATTATGACCACGTGGAACAAGGAAGTTGTTTATTTTACCTCGCTTTTTGTCAAAATTTTATTTCTGTAGAAAATTTTGTCATAATTTTATTTCTATAGAAAATTCTATCAAAATTTTATTTCTATAGAAAATTTTGTCAAAATGTTATTTCTATAGAAAATTTTGTAAACATTTTATTTCTATAGAACATTTTGTCAAAATTTTATTTCTATAGAAAATTTTGTCAAAATGTTATTTCTGTAAAAAATTTTGTCATAATTTTATTTCAATAGAAAATGTCAAAATTTTATGTCGATAGAAAATTTTGTCAAAATTTTATTTCTATAGAAAATTTTGTCAAAATTTTATTTCTATAGAAAATTTTGTCAACATTTTATTTCTATAGAAAATTTTGTCAAAATTTCTATAGAAAATTTTATCAAAATTTTATTTCTATAGAAAATTTTGTCAAAATTTTATTTCCACATAAAATTTTGTCAAGATTTTATTTCTATAGAAAATTTTGTCAATATTTTATTTCTATAGAAAATGTTATCACGCACGAACTACGTTTAAAGACTCACGTTCACGTACGATTCACGGCAAATTCACGAGACTCACGATATTTTGCAAACGGAAATCAGCAAAGGTAACAAAATTCAAAAATAGAATATAGTTCAAGAGCTAACGTAATTTCAGTTAACATACACCCAAAAAAAAGTGAACCCACCGTTGAAGAAAATGTAGGTTTGTTTTAGAAAATTTTAACTAAAATAGTTTTCTAATTGCAACATGTTACAAATAAGTTAATACTTTTTGTCAAATTGAAGAAAATTTATTAAAAATAATTAATTTTTTTCTCTTGTTTAAGAAAATTTCATATGTTGAAAGAAAAAATTGGATTTAAAAATTGTTAAAATGTCTTTAGCGCTATACGAAGTTCATGACAGGTACAATTTTAGTAAAATTTACTCATTTGAGAGACTTATGAACTCAATTTAAGCAAACTTCTGTCATTTTAGGAAAATATGAACTATTTTATTTTTTAGTAAAATTGTGCACTATATTTGTGTAAAACTTTTTTTCTTATTTTTAGTTCACGTCATTAAAGTTAGCAAAAAATTATTCAAATAAGGAACATTTACTCATATTGTGCAAAGTTTAACTAAAATCAACTAAACTTCATGAACTAAAATAAAGTTCAGTTGGCATTAGAGCCCCTTTTTTCTGGGTGTACGAGAATGAATTAATTCTCGAGAGTTGCTTTGGATTTTGTTCACGACTTACGTGATTCACGCATGTCACGCGCACACCTCCAATTTGCAGCTTCATCAGGGATGATTTTTTATTGGATATTCAATTTATCGTCAATTACATTTGCAAACAAATACGTGCATTGTTACGATATTACTGCAATTCGACATAAAACACATATTTAGTAATTGCAAAAATAATTAGCCTAAACTAATATCACAGTAAAACTTATGTTGCTATCACATATGGTAACCGACTCCAATTATGAATTAAGAGGAAACACGCTCAAAATAAGCCCATTAGACTGCACTCAAATCGATTATTTGAAATTGACAAAGGAAACGAGGAATGTTTGTACCAAAGACAGCGTGATTTCAACAGATGGACGGACGGACGGACATGCTTAGATCGACTCAGAATTTCACCACGACACAGAATATATATACTTTATGGAGTCTTAGAGCCATATTTCAATGTGTTACAAACGGAATGACAAAGTTAATATACCATCCATCCTATGGTGGAGGGTATAAAAATTACAAACATGTATGGACCTAGCGCCGTCACTGCAACATTTGGAATGACGCAAGCCACTTTCCCATCTTCTAAAGTGTATTGTCTTTGGTTTATACAAAGATTTATTAAGGCAAAAGACGACTGTCACACGCAAAAAAATAATTCTTTCCTCCCAAACGAAATTTTAGACAAACAAAGTTCGTTTCTCATTTGCTTTTCGCTGTAAGGAAGTATATTTGGAAGAAAAGTATATACTTTTTGTGATAAACGTTTATTCTTTTCCAGGATGTAAAAACCATTTCATAAAGACTAACTCAAAAAATTTTTTTTCTGGCTAATTGCATTTTCCCTCACATCTTTCTCACTTCCACGATGATTTTTGGTTCTTAGCACCTTTTTCTGTAATACAAACAATGTAGAAGAAATTATACGATTTTATAAATTTTTAAAATTTTTTTACCTTTCGCCTGGACGGAGAATCGAACCGCGGACCATGCACTTTGTAAGCCAACACACTAACCACTGAGCTATGTACCTGTTATGGTCATCAATAGATAAATATCCATATAAGTTATATTTATATAGCATAGCTTGCGGCGCCCACGAACCGAATAAACAAAGTTTATTTAACAGAAACAAACATTTAGTTTGGCACCGTGGAGCAGTGGTTGCTACGTCTGACTCTCATGCCAAGGGTCGTGGGTTCGATCCCTGCTTCGACCAAAGTTTTTTTTTTTTTTTTTTTTTTTTACATACATTCTACATATGTTCGGAAGATTCCGAAAAAAATGTTCAACATTACATTGTACTATATTAAATTTTGAACTGTAAAATGTGTTTTATTAAAGACCAAAAGTCAGAAAAGAACAGTGTTTGATATAAACGAAATGGACTCTGTTGTTGTTTCAAAAATAACTTTTTTATTGAAAAAATAAAAACTTTGTAACAAACGAATTTTTTTGGTGATAAAAGTTTAAAATTTTCGAAGCAATTCAAAAAACTCTAACAAAAGAAAAACGTTTTCGGTACACGTTTTCCAAACGTTTTTTTTCTTTGCGTGCATAAACCTTTTTTCGTAAGGTTCGAGTGTGGTTCATTTTGGGTTTAGTGAAGTGCCTGAATTTATTCTGAAAATTGGTTGATAGTTTTGCTGCAAGTAGATGATGCTGCTGTGCTAATGTGGTAATTCCGAAACGTGAGTCCATCCAACCATCTTGCAGTATATAGGGCTTTGCCCAAATAAATTTGACAAACATTCTTTTCCTCTGTTGGTTAAGCTACACTTTTAGTTTAGTCATTGCATGATTTTAAGCGGGAATCACAAACAACAGTAATGAAATTTTATTTCTATAGAAAATGTCATCAAAATTTTACTTCTATAGAAAATTTTCTCACAATTGTATTTCTATCGAAAATTTTGTCAAAATTTCATTTCTATAGAAAATTTTGTAAAAATTTTATTTATATAGAAAATTTTGTAAAAATTTTATTTATATAGAAATTTTTTTTAAAATTTTATATCTATAGAAAATTTTGTAAAAATTTTATTTCTATCGAAATTTTTGTCAAAATTTTATTTCTATAGAAAATTTTGTAAAAATTTTATTTCTATAGAAAATTTTGTCAAAAATTTATTTCTATAGAAAATTTTCTCAAAATTTTATTTCTATAGAAAATTTTTTAAGTTAGCGTGATTTCAACAGGTGGACGGACGGACATACTTAGATCGACTCAGAATTTCACCACGACCCAGAATATATATACTTTATGGGGTCTTAGAGCAATATTTCGATGTGTTACAAACGGAATGACAAAGTTAATATACCCTCCATCCTCTGCATGATTTTAAGCTGAAATCAAAAACAACAATAATGAAATTTTATTTCTATAGAAAATGCCATCAACATTTTATTTCTATAGAAAATGTTGCCAAAATTTTATTTCTATAGAAAATTTTCTCAAAATTTTATTTCTATAGAAAATTTTCTCAAAATTTTATTTCTATAGAAAATTTTCTCAAAATTTTATTTCTGTCGAAAATTTTGTCAAAATTTTATTTCTATCGAAAATTTTGTCAAAATATTATTTCTATAGAAAATGTTGCCAAAATTTTATTTCAATAGAAAATGTTGTCCATATTTTATTTCAAATTTTATTTATAGAAAATTTTGTCAAAATTTTATTTCTACAGAAAATGTCAAAATTTTATTTCCATAGAATAGTTTGTCAAAACTTTTATTTCTATAGAAAATTTTGTCAAAATTTTATTTCTATAGAAAATTTTGTCAAAATTTTATTTCTATAGAAAATTTTGTAAAAATTTTATTTCTATAGAAAATTTTGTAAAAATTTTATTTCTATAGAAAATTTTGTCAACATTTTATTTCTATCGAAAATTTTCTCAAAATTTTATTTCTACAGAAAATTTTGTAAAAATTTTATTTCTATAGAAAATTCTGTAAAAATTTTATTTCTATAGAAACTGTTTCCAAAATTTTATTTGTATAGAAAATTTTGTAAAAATTTTATTTCTAAGAAAATTTTGTAAAAATTTTATTTATATAGAAACTTTTTCCAAAATTTTCTTTCTATAGAAAATTTTGTCAAAAATTTTTTTTATAGAAAATTGTATCAAAATTTTATTTCTATAGAAAATTGTGTCAAGATTTTATTTCTATAGAAAATGTTCTCAATATTTTATTTTTCCAAATTTCCAAAATTTTATTTCTATTGAGATTTGAAGTACTTCTTAGTTGGAGAGGAATCCTATCAACTGTGGAAACCGTAGTGGTAACACTTATGTTTCGTAAAAATAAAAGTATGTTCATCAATTGAAGATGAAAAAATACTCCAGCAAAAAATTGTCTAACATTTTTTTAATTTTTATTTTTTGGAACTATACATTCGTTCCTAATTTATTTATTTTATAGGAAAATGTCTTCGGACATTCAGAAAGAATACGAAAGAATCAGAAAGAATACGCACCAACCTTCAATGATGGCGCTATTGTCGTGAAATTTGGAAAAGATTGGTCTGGTTTTGTTGCAGGTTTCGATACAACCCCCATATAGACCGATCTCCCGATTTAACTTCTTGGGCTCCTAGACACCGCAATGTTTATCCGATTTGCCTCAAATTCGAAATATAAAGGAACTTTTTTGGTATACCGCCAATTCTAAGAAATCTAGATTGAATCGAAAATTAATGTTAAAATGTTATTTTTGCTTTTGAGCAATAAAATCAAAATACGATGAAAACCTATGGCAATCGATATTGTTGTACCACATATCAGTCACCCTCTAAATCATCATAGAGTCCAACATCACCCGCGAAGATGCCTCCCAGGGCAAGCAATAAAAATTGTTTTTGAGCAGATTCCGTTCTATCGCCATATACGAGTACATAAAAAACTGCGGAATCCATCCATCCATGTACCGAAGCCATATTCAAGAATTATTCTGATAAGGGAGTTTAATAACCGTTTGGTAACATCAGGATTGTATAATTCTTTCGTTTAGAAAATACCCTATTTACCATCATAGCAATATGGCTATCAAAATTCAGATGTGATCCACCAAAATACCATGATCAACCAAATGTATTTAGACCTTTAAATTAATCCTACACCTGTCCCCCAAAAGATTTAGGTCATCTTCTATGACATTGTCTGAGCTATCAAATGAGAAACTGCGGAATCCGAATAGACTTGGAAGTCTATGTCTAACCGACAACTGAATATGAATAACATAATTTAATCATATACGAGTATTATAAATTACAATATTCTGTCTAAATTTCTGTGAATATGTCTGGCAGTCACAAATTCTATTCTGACATCTTCATACGAGTACATGAGTAGAAATGGAATTTGTAATTTCACAAAAGATTGTGAATAATGAATCAAAATTAATGAAAACCCAAACTAGAAACATACATATGTATAATTGTAATATCCTTGGCATACAGCATCAATACACACACCCGCCCACACACTATTGCCATATGTCCATATTATATGTGAGTGTATATGAGCATATGTTTATTTTTACAAAGGACCACAAAAATGTAAATCAAAGGAAGCCAATCAAAGTCAAGGAATTTCAAAAATGTAAACAAGATTTCATTTTCAACATCTCCACAGTGCATTAACCGACGATGCGAGGACGCGAGCGACGTCTACTAACGGCAACGTTCGGGCATTAGGCACAACGCACCGCACCGAGTACCGCAACTTAAAATGGCACGTCAAACCGTAAAAACCACACACGTACGCTACTAAAATAGCAGTAGTAGCAAAAGCAGAAATAACAACAACAACAACAACACTAGCAGCAGCAGCAGCAACCACCAAAGCAATCACAATAATGGCAACACTAACGAGAATAGAAAGAAGTTGACTTTGTTCTTTTTTTTCTGTCGGTTCACAAGGTCGGATGTTTGTGGTGGATTTTAAGGAATGTCAGACGAAACTGAACAATAATTCGCATATGATGCCATCACATTAGGTATGGTAAGAAGTAGGAAACGGAAATACCGCAATATTTCTTATTTGGTATAGGACTCAAAAACATATGTGACTGTATTTTCAATGTCAGGCATTAGATTGGTTGGCAAAAGAAAGGCTCATGTGAATGTCATTCAACACTTTGAAGAAATCTTATGGGTGAATAACTTCATAATTACAATTAAATAAAATAAAATAAAATAAAAAGCAGCTGTCTAATTAGACAATGTAGTAAATGTCACAGGGGAGAATTAAATAAAATCAAAAAATAAACATGATTGGCGTGACTATTGGGAGCACACAATAAAACTGAGGGATGTTCTAAAATGTTTATGGTAATTTATTTAGACACAAGTATGTGCGGCAGGAAGTTCAGCCAGGCTGAATCTTAACATATATACCGTCCATAATGTATTGTGTATAAAGTTGCACTAAGATTTTGACAAAATTTTCTATAGAAATAAGATTTTGAGAAAGTTTTTTTTATAGATATAAACTTTTTCAAAAATTTTCAATAGAAATGAAATTTTGACAAAATTTTTTATAGAAATAAAATTTTGCCACAATTTTCTATAGAAATAAAATTTTGACGAAATTTCCTATAGAAATATAATTTTGACAAATTTTTTTATAGAAACAAATTTTTGACAAAATTTTCTATAGAAATAAAATTTTAAGAAAATTTTCTATAAAAATTAAATTTTGACAAAATTTTCTATAGAAATAAGATTTTGAGAAAATTTTTTATAGATATAAAATTTTAAGAAAATTTACTAAAGAAATAAAATTTTAAGAAAATTTTCTATAGAAATAAAATTTTGACAAAATTTTCTATAGAAATAAAATTTTGACAAAATTTTCTATAGAAATAAAATTTTGCAAAAATTTTCTATAGAAATAAAATTTTGCAACAAATTTCTACAGAAATGAAATTTTGCAACAAATTTCTACAGAAATGAAATTTTGACAAAATTTTCTGTAGAAATAAAATGTTGGCAAAATTTTCTATTGAAATGAAATTATAACAAAATTTTCTATAGAAATAAATTTTTGATAAATTTTTTTATAGAAATACAATTTTAAGAAAATTTTCTATAGAAATAAAATTTTGACAAAATTTACTATAGAAATAAGATTTTGAGAAAATTTGTATAGATATAAAATTTTAAGAAAATTTACTATAGAAATAAAATTTTAAGAAAATTTTCTATACAAATAAAATTTTGACAAAATGTTCTATAGAAATAAAATTTTGCAAAAATTTTCTATAAAAATAAAATTTTGCAACAAATTTATACAAAAATGAAATTTTCTATAGAAATGAAATTATAACAACATTTTCTATAGAAATAAAATGTTCACAAAATTTTCTATAGAAATAAAATTTTGACAAAATTTTCTTTAGAAATAAAATTTTGCAAAATTTTCTATAGAAAAAAAAATTTTGCAACAAATTTCTACAGAAATGAAATTTTGATAAAATTTTCTGTAGAAATAAAATGTTGACAAAATTTCCTATAGAAATGAAATTATAACAAAATTTTCCATAGGAATAAAATTTTGACAAAATTTTGTATAGAAATAACTTTTTGACAAAATTTTTTATAGAAATACAATTTTAAGAAAATTTTCTAGAAAAATAAAATTTTGACAAAATTTTCTATAGAATTAAAATGTTGAACAATTTTCTATAGAAGCAAAATTTTGACAAAATTTTCTATAGAAATAAGATTTTAAGAAAATTTTCTATAGAAATAAAATTTTAAGAAAATTTTCTATACAAATAAAATTTTGACAAAATCTTCTATAGAAATAAAATTTTGCACAAATTTTCTATAGAAATAAAATTTTGCAAAAATTTTCTATAGAAATAAAATTTTGCAACAAATTTATACAGAAATGAAATTTTCTATAGAAATAAAATGTTCACAAAATTTTCTATAGAAATAAAATTTTGAAAAAAAAAATTTCTTTAGAAATAATATTTTGCAAAAATTTTCTATAGAAAAAAATTTTGCAAAAGTGTTCTATACACAGAAAAAAATATCACCAAAATATTTCCAATTAAAAAGTTAATTGAAGTTGAAAAAATTTCAATTAATAAATTAATTGATACAATTAAATTTTTAATCAAGATAGAAATATTAAGTTAATTAAGTAAATGATTGAAAATTTAAAAATTTTTAATTAAAAAATTAATTGATACAATTAACTTTTTAATCAAGTTAGGAAGACTAAGTCAGTTAAAGAAAGTGATATTTTTTAAATTTTTAATTAAAAATATATTTTAAACAATCAATTGTTAATCCAAATAAAAACTCTAATCCAATTCAGAAAATAATTGAAAAAAGTTATATTTTTTAATTAAAAAATTAATTGAGTTTTGCAATCAACATCAATTAAATTTTTAATTGAATCAATTAAAAAATTAATTGGAATTTGCTAATGAAATCAATTAATATTTTAATCAAGAATTTTTGCTATGACCAATTAAAACTGTGATTGATACTATCATTTTCGTGATTGAAGACATTTCAATTAAAAAATTAATTGGATCAATTAATGTCGTGATTGAATCCGAAATTTTTTTTTTGTGTGTAGAAATAAAATTTTGCAAAAATTTTCTATAGAAATTTTCTCTAGAAATGAAATTTAGACAAAATTTTCTATAGAAATAAGATTTTGAGAAAATTTTTTATAGATATAAAATTTTAAGAAAATTTGCTATAGAAATAAAATTTTGACAAAATGTTCTATAGAAATAAAATTTTGCAAAAATTTTCTATAGAAATAAAACTTTGCAAAAATTTTCTATAGAAATAAAATTTTGCAACAAATTTATACAGAAATGAAATTTTCGTTAGAAATAAAATTTTGCAAAAATTTTCTATAGAAATAAAATTTTGCAAAAATGTTCTATAGGAATAAAATTTTCTATAGAAATTTTCTCTAGAAATAAAATTTTGACAACATTTTCTATAGAAATAAAATTTTGCAATAATGTTCTATAGAAATAAAATGTTGACAACATTTTTATAGAAATAAAATTTTGACAAATTGTTCTATAGAAAAAAATTTTGATAAAATGTACTATAGAAATAAAATTTTGCAAAAAATTTCTATCGAAATAAAATTTTGACAAAATTTTCTATAGAAATAAAATTTTAACTAAATTTTTATATAAAAAATAAAATTTTGCAAAAATTTTCTATAGAAATAAAATTTCGCAAAAATTTTCGGTATTCAAATCTTCGTTGAAGAAATACATACTAGAAAAAATTGAAATACTAATTTAATACCAATCATTGCCCATTTTTTATTGTCAAGTTGAATTTTAATTTAAATTTTAATATGAATTTATTTTTGAATTAATTATAAAAAGTAATTGATAATAAGATATATATATATATATATATATATGTTTTTGCCAACTAGTCGCTATATAAGCCTTCTCGGCGCAGAGACTTCTGTTATATTGTAAACATATTTAATGAAATAAATTTAAAACAATAAAAAATTTTGACAAAATTTTCTTTAGAAATAAAATTTTGACAAAATTTTCTCTAGAAATAAAATTTTAACAAAATTTTCTCTAGAAATAAAATTTTGACAAAATTTTCTCTAGAAATAAAATTTTAACAAAATTTTCTCTAGAAATAAAATTTTGCCAAAAAGTTTTATAGAAATAAATTTTTGCAAAAATGTTATATAGAAATAAAATTTTGCACAAATGTTCTATAGAAATAAAATTTTGCAAAAATATTCTATAGAAATAAAATTTTGACATTTTCTATAGAAATAAAATTTTGACACAATTTTCTATAGAAAAAAAAGATTTGACAAAATTTTCTATAGAAATAAAATTTTTTATAGAAATAAAATGTTTTTGATCTCAACTTAAAACCATGCATTGACTAAACTACAAGTGTAGCTTAACCAACAGAGGATAAGTATGCTTGTCAAATTTATTTGGGCAAAGCCCTATAGACTGCAAGATGGTTGGATGGACGCACGTTTCGGAATTACCACATTTCCTCATCAGCATCCTCTACTTGCAGCAAAACCATGCATTGACTAAATAAAATGTGTACACAATTTTCTATAGAAATAAAATTGTGACATTTTGTATAAAAATTGTTGACTATACTCTATTTTTCTCGTTTACTTCATAACAATTTTCATTTTTATTAAAAACTAGCGTAACCCGGCCCGCTTCGCTGCGCCTTCCGAAGCGTATTTGGAGGAACATTTTGCATTAACTTAGTCAACTATATCCTTCGTGCTGAAAACAAATTCGAAAAGATTTCAATTCTTTTAAACAAATCGGACTACTTGATTTTTTGTTTATAGGTACAAATACGGCGGGATAGGGTTACCCTTTCCACCAATTTTTTTTAATAATGTTCTGTATTCAAGTAGTTGGACAATCTTCTATATTTCTTGTGACTTTTAAGTGTGGTTTGTCAAGGAAAGGTATCCTTTTCCTCAACATATCTGAAAATTAAGCACTATATTATAATAGCATACAAAGAATTACTGTTTCCCATCCAATAAATCGGAAAAAGCAAATGTAGTAAAAAAATTTACCACATTAACATTTGCTAAAATTTTGGAAAATGATGCACCCTCTACGTTGGCTGC
Source organism: Haematobia irritans (assembly GCF_050003625.1). NCBI lineage: Eukaryota > Metazoa > Arthropoda > Insecta > Diptera > Muscidae > Haematobia > Haematobia irritans. The sequence continues at coordinate 204,469,081 of NC_134397.1, read as the reverse complement.
CAATTTCATGTAAATTTAAGTTCTTTACTAAAAAGCAGTCTGGCAGAGGCATGTACAAAAATCATAAAATTATGTACCGAGTTCCCATTTACGGACAACCCTCTACTTTCAATTTAAGAAAAAAAAACCGGACAAAAGGGAACCCTCTCTTTACTAAAATGAAGACTAAAAAGAAGTCTGGCAGAGGCCTGTACAAAAATCATAAAATTATGTACCGAGTTCCCATTTACGGACAACCCTCTACTTTCAATTTAAAAAAAAAAGGACAAAAGGGAACCTTCTCCCCACCTTCGCTCCACTCCGACCTGATATCGGACTATCACGTACCCTATATTAATTTCGCAACTACTCAATGGTCCCTATAAATTCTATCGAAGTAAATAGATAAAGTTTATTTCAATTTTCCCCTTCCCCAACCAGATATCGAAAAATCATATACTAATTTAAAAATTATGTATAAATTTAATCACCTCCTGCCACGTCCCTGTAAATTTCAAGTAGATCGGAGATGTTTAAATTGTGCTCTATTGTTTTAAAGGGACGTCACTTTCCCCGATACAATATCGACACCCCTAACCTTCCCTGAAAATTCTTGAAACTTTCCTTCAAGTGTGGGGCAAGGAAGGTTGCCTCTTCGTTCATAACCTTCCCCCACTGCTTTTGTAAATTTCAAGAAAACTTAAATTTTTTTGTAGTTTTAGAGGAGGACCTCCTCCCCGACCAAATGTCGAAAAGCGTATCTTTTGTAAACGTCCCAGAAAATGTCACTCAAATTATAAGCCCAAAGGGGGCGGCCTCTCTTCCGTCAAAATATCACAAAATCAGGTATCAACTATTACGGTTGACGGAGGTTACGATCTCTCCCCAGTCCTCTGTAAATTTCAAGTAACTCGATAAAGTTTAATTGTTTCTCTGTATGTACTTAAGAGAAGCGGATGTCTCCCTATGCCCTTTTATTTTTATTAAAAAATCAGGAACCTGATATAAATTTCGTAACTCATGTTTTCTGTAAAATTTCAGTCGGGGGAGTTTAGTTTTGTTTGAACTTTCAAAAAAAAAAAAAAAACAAAATTGGGCAAAGGGGTGGTCCTCCTCCCCGACCAAATATCGAAAAATAATGTAGCGGATTTTTGTCTACATGCCAACCCCAACATTCAATGAAAATTTCAAGCAAATCGCATAATTTTGTTCCAAGTTTCAAAACTTAGGGCAAGGGGGAGGTCCCCATCCACATATGAAATCATCGGGTACCCCATATTAATTCCATAACCTCACCACATGTTCTCTGTAAATCTCAGATAATTTAGAGAATTTTAGTTTTTTCACTGTACTTTAAAAAAAGTCGAACAAAGGAGAGGCCCCCCTCCGCCACCAAATATCGAAATAAAATGTAGCGGATCTTTGTCTAGATGCCAACCCCAATCTTCAACGAAAATTTCAACCAAATCGGTCAACTTTGGTCCAATTTTCAAAAAGTCCGACAAAGGGGAGGTCCCCCTCCGCGACCAGGTGTCAAAAATGAGGTACCCTATTTTCACCACATGAACGCCCCCTACTATCTCTGAAAGTTTCAAGTAAATCGGTTCAGCCGTTTCGGAGCCAACTCGGTACATACAAACAAACAAATAAACAAACATAGATTGAATTTTATATACATATATACAAGAATATCTATACATACACAAAAGGAGAAAATGCCGAGAAATAATCAAATCATTATAAATAAAAATTTCAATTCATATAAGTTCCTCTTCTAAAATTTAGTTTCCTCCTGCTATTCAATGTTCGCCATACACATGTCCACAGTAATGGTTTGTAACTGAAGTTTAAATGAAATGAATGTCACGCAAATCAACTCTAGTTGCTACTTATGTCAATATTTATTTAATTTTACAACATGACATCTACTCACTCAGCTCTCACCATCACAATAGTGGGAGGGGATGGCCAACTAGAAAGGGTTTAATAATATTAACTTCAAGTAGATCTAGACGTGTGTGCCGACTATCAATAAAGGGATTGACTGCCACTTCACATATGTCTACAATACACCCATACATTAGCAACAAATTTACTATGGGCATGCTAAGAAAAAGGATATGAATAGCACACGCACTTCCTGTTTGCATACAAAAGCTTTTTAAACTTTTTCCCATAAACTACACGAAGTAGAGTTTATATGTGGGTGTGGGTGCGCGGTGCCTATGCATATGGTATCCACTGGTAATGGGCTCGTATGTGTGTGTATCTGTTTGTTTTCCTATGACATACATCCTCATAAAAAGTAACAAGAACGAATAGTAGTTAGAAAGTACACAAATGGAGAGAGAGAGATAGAGGTAGGGAGAGAGTAGTATGTTAATGTAAACATACAATGAAAGTAGACACACAATTTCCGGACAATAAAGTCATTAGCATGACTTGAAAGGCAAACATTCAAGTTAAGAAAAAGGTCCTAGGAACCTAAGATCTTTATTCAACCAAATGAATAAAGGAGCTAGAAGGCAACCCTTCACTTAATATAGGTAATGATCTGTGCTCGGTATAATGCAGTTAGTAAACTTGCAAACTGTAAAAAGAGATGATATCAAGTTTCCTCATAAGGTCAAATTCATTTAAGAAGAATATACGAAGAAAAACACAGTTGAGGCATTGATAGGAGTTTGAACGAAACAGAATTTCGAAAGATCTATTCAAAATATTTCCAAGAAATTCCAAAGAAACTAACTCAAAATAGTAACGTTTTAACTTAATTAAAAACAAGTAAGGAAAGTCTAAAGTCGGGCGGGGCCGACTATATTATACCCTGCACCACTTTGTAGATCTAAATTTTGGATACAATATCACATCCGTCAAATGTGTTGGGTGCTATATATAAAGGTTTGTCTCAAATACATACATTTAAATATCACACGATTTGGACAGAATTTGATAGACTTTTACAAAATCTATAGACTCAAAATTTAAGTTGGCTAAGGCACTAGGGTGGAACACAATTTTAGTAAAAAACAGGGATCCGGAGCGGAGCGTGGAGCGGAGCGGAGCAAGCCCTTTTTTGCCGGAGCGGGAGCGGAGCGGGAGCGGCATTTCTAAAATCCGGAGCGGAGCGGGAGCGGAGCGGTTTCCAAATGAAAAACACTGTGTAGGTAATTTCAAATATAGCTAGTACTTAGCGTAGTGTGAGTAAAGGTTTAAAATGTACGATACGTATTTTTGTACGTACTTACATTGGGGAGAACACAACGTGTTTTTTTAGTAATTGTTTTCAAAAACGGCAAATGTCAAAATATATCTCTAGTATGTGTTGTAAAAGTAACAACAGTACTTTCGATCAATTTCATCCCGTATTACTACAAAGATGTTTGTAATGAACGTCAAATAAATGCAATTAAACGATCTTATTTATATTTACTTTTTAGTTTTCTACACTGAAAAAAATATTGTCGTGAAGTCAAAGATTTCATGTCCTTAGAATAAGAATGCAAATTTTGCTTAGCATGGAAGACACATTTCTCTAAAATAAAGTTTTTTTCCTTGTCCAAATGTCAATAAACTTTTGAATGAAGTTGTAATGTCCTTATAATTAAGTGATTTTACTTAAAAATGTGTATCATAACATGAAAGATAAAATTTTTGAGGTACGGTCAACGTGACTTTAATAATTAAGAAACATTTTTTAAAATTAATAAAATTGTCTTTAAATTTGTTTCCTTTTTGCATCTTGCCTACAAAGCAAAAAATCGTTAAAAAATAAGACAACACTTTATTTTAAAGACGCTTTTTACTTGAAACATAGCATAATTTCTACTGGAAGTCAAGTCTTAATATGGAAAATAAAATTGTCGTTAACTCGTTTTTAAAGGATTTTGATAACAACTGACGAAACACTCAATAAAAGTGAACTCTCTATTTCACTAAAGCCAATTTAACTTTATTTTAGTTCATAGTAATATTATGTTTGGAGAAAGTTTTCTTTACTCTAATACTTTTTTGTGTACGTTAGTTAAATTAACTAAACCCGAGGAAAAAAATATACTCAAATGAAGCATAAAGATTAACTAAATTCGTGTCTTCCACAAAATAGTTCAGAATTTCTTTAAATTTGTAAATTTTACCAAAAATGCGTCCGACGTGAACTTCGTATGTCACTAAAGACATTCTTGCAATTTTGAACTCCAAGTTTTTTCTTCAAACTACAAAATTTTCTTTAACAAGTGAAAAAACTTAGCTATGTCTAATAAATTTTCTTGTATGTGTCGAAAAATATTTACTTATTTTTATGACATCGGCGTGATGCCAACGTTTGTAATAGTTTTTAGTTAAAATTTTCTACAAATATTCAAAATTTTCTAAAATTAACCGAAAGTTTTCTTCCTGGTGGGTTCACTGTTTTTTCAGTGAAAAAATCTAAAAAAATGATAAATTAACATTTGCTTCCTAGAAGCAAGTACATAACCCCCAAATATAAAAGAGAATTGCGTCTTTAAAGTATCCTTACTTGTATTCTCCGCTTCTTTGGCTCGGAATTAGTACCCAAACTGTTAAAGTAAAGACAAAATCTTTGGAGCCGGGCATGTTTTTTTTTTTTCAGTGTAAGGACATTCATATTTGCTTTACTATTGTACTATATCCTAGCATTCTCTTATTTCTGATATTAGTTCTCGAAAATTTAATTAAAATTATGGATAGTTTCAATTTTGGTTGAATAATGTGCGCATATACATTTATTTTAACTTTTTCTCACATTGAAAACTAATGACTTGATTTGTATTATTGCATGTTAACTACTTTTTTTGAGAACGAACATTTCTTAAAAACGCTGTTCGAAAATGTATTTTTACAATGAAGGGGGAAAAACGCGAAATTAGGTAACACTGGATCTGAGTAAGAATATTCGTAGGTATACCACGGACTGATTTCGATGGAGGTTGTTGCAAACATAAACATACACACACACATTACAAATATAACAAAACCTCTTTCGGAGAGTAGTTACTTCTACTCTGTGTATAGACTTTCAATTCCAATCAGCGTTGCCGTTTTGGTCCGATCGGATCAAAATTGGTCCAAAAGATTTCTAATTTTTAAATTTGGTCCGATGGTCGGACCAAACAGAATTTGGTCCATTTTGGTCCATTTTCATAAATTTGGTTTCTATCACATATTAAATAGTAGATGGTGCACCGCAAAGAATATTGTCGGGAGGCCAAATATTTCACATGCTTAAAATACGAATACTAATTTTGCTTAGAATAGAAGACGTATTTCTCCGAAATAAAGTTTTTTCCTTGTCTAAAAGTCTCTAAACTGTTCAATGAATTCTGTTTGTCCTTATAGCTAAGTGATTCGACATAAAAATGTGTATCCCAACATGAATGAAAATTTCGTTTTAATGAAGGATTTAATATTTCCGAAAAAATCTTCAAAATTAATAATATGTTTCAACACATTGTTTTAAAGTAATTATACCCTAAACCACATAGTGGTTAGGGTATAATAAGTTTGATCGGCCAAAAAATGTGCCTACCAGAAATATTGATTTTAAACCCCATAAAATATATATCGATCGACTCAGAATCACCTCCTGAGTCGATCTAGCGCTTGGTGTCCGTTCGTCCGTCCGTCTGTCCATGTATTTGTTGTTCACAGAATTCCGGTCGCAATTATTAACCGATTATGATGAAATTTGGTACAGGGAGTTTTTGTGGGCACAAGGACGAACGCTATTGAATTTGGAAGAAATCGGATAAAATTTAGATACAGCTCCCGTATATATGTATCGCCCGATTTCGGCAAATGGGGTCACGCAGTGCTTTTTTTCAAACGGATCGTCGCCAAATTTGGCAAAAGGTAATCTTTTTCATCGCCCTTCAAGTGTGCAAAATTTCATCCAAATCGGTTCAAATTTAGATATAGCTCTCATATATATGTATCGCCCGATTTTCCCAGATTTAGCTATAGCTCCCATATATATGTACCGCCCGATTTTTCTAAATTTGGCCATAAAACCCTTATTTATCAACCGATCTTACTCAAAGTTTGCTAAATTTAATCTTCTATAGCACTAACTATATGTGCGAAATATCATCGAAATCGGTTCAGATTTAGATATAACTCTCATATATATGTATAGCCCGATTTTCCCAAATTTGGCCATAGAACCCTTATTTACTAACCGATCTTACTCAAAGTCCACTATAGTACTAACGGTATGTGCAAAATTTCATCGAAATCGGTTCAGATGTAGATATAGCTCCCATGTATGTATTCGCCCCTAATAACCTTATTTTTGAACGTAGAGGCCTCATTTCTTAACTGATCTTTCTCAAATTTTGCACAAGATAACCTTTTGTGGTATTAATTAAACCCGCAAAATATTATGCAAATTGGTTCAAATTATATAATTATATAATATACTATAATTTTCTCGAAGAGGAGCGGAGCGCAGCGATTTTTTTTTCTCGGAGCGGAGCGAGGAGCGGAGCGTTTTTCTTTTCTCCGGAGCGGGAGCGGAGCGGAGCGAAAAAAATGGACCGCTCCGGATCCCTGGTAAAAAACAAGTAAGGAAAGTCTAAAGTCGGGCGGAGCCGACTATATTATACCCTGCACTACTCTGTAGATCCACATTTTCGATATTATATCAACTCCGTCAAATGTGTTGGGTGATATATATAAAGGTTTGTCCCAAATACATACATTTAAATATCACTCGATTTGGACAGAATTTGACAGACTTTTACAAAATCTATTTAAGTTGGCTCAAAATTTAAGTTGGCTAATGCACTAGGGTGGAACACAATTTTAGTAAAAAAATATGGGAAACATTTAAATCTGAAGCAATTTTAAGGAAACTTCGCGAAGGTTTATTTATGATTTATCGCTCGATATATATGTATTAGAAGTTTAGGAAAATTAGAGTAATTTTTACAACTTTTCGACTAAGCAGTGGCGATTTAACAAGGAAAATGTTGGTATTTTGACCATTTTTGTCGAAATCAGAGAAACATATATATGGGAGCTATATCTAAATCTGAACCGGTTTCAATCAAATATAGCACACATTGTACTCCTAGTGCAAAATTTCAACCAAATTAGGCCAAAACTCTGGCTTCGGGGGCCATATAAGTCCATATCGGGCGAAAGATATATATGGGATCTAAATCTGAACCGATTTCAATCAAATTTTGCACACCGGACTATACGACTAAGTGTTATGTTTGTACAAAATTTCAAGCAAATCGGTATAAAACTCTGGCTGCTGGGTCCATATTAGTGCATATCTGGCGAAAGGTATATATGGGAGCTATATCTAAATCTGAACCGATTTCTTCCAAAATCAATAGGGTTCTATTCTGACCCAAATTAGGAACATGTGCCAAATTTGAAGGCGATTGGACTTAAATTGCGACCTAGACTTTGATCACAAAAATGTGTTCGCAGACAGACGGACGGACGGAGGGACGGACGGACGGACAGACGGACATGGTTATATCGACTCAGGAACCCACCCTGAGCATTAATGCCAAAGACACCATGTGTCTATCTCGTCTCCTTATGGGTGTTACAAACATATGCACTAACTTATAATACCCTGTTCCACAGTGTGGCGCAGGGTATAATTAAATTGAGTTTTGCAATCAACATTTCAATTAATTTGTTTATTGTTTCAATTGAAAAAATTAATTGAAATTTACTAACGAAATCGATTATTTTTTTAAAGCATGTATTTTTTATGTCCATTTAAAACTGTGACTAGTTCAATCATTTTTGTGATTGAAGACATATTTCAATTAAAAATTTAATTAGATCAATAAATTTCGTAATTGAATCAGATTTTTTTTTTTGTGTGTAGTTAATTTTTATTATTTTTGACAAATATCAATTTATTAATTCTGATGAAAAAATGTAACATTTGAAAACATAGTTCTTTATAGCTTGGAACTAATTGAATTGGTTGTCATTTGATTTTTATTCAAACAATTAAAAAATTAATTGAAATGTTGTTGCAAAACTCAATTTATTTTTAGTTACGTTAAAACGTTACTATTAAAAGAACGTAACTTATGGACACGCCTGCTACTACTGCCTATTGAACATTTTTCACAAATCAACAACAGCCATGCCGACAAGCTTTGTAAAGTAGAAAATAACATATAACTCTTAGGCAGGATTTTCCTCAGTTTTGTTCAGTTGCAAGTACTTAATTAGCCATCTTACACTATTTTCAATTAGTTTCTTAACTGAAATAAGTTTTTAATTAAACATTAAAAACAAATTCCATAACGTTTTTTAACTGACTTAGTATTCCGAGATTGGTTAAAAAGTTAATTGTACCAATTAAGTTTTAAATAATTTTTAAAAAATTTTCAATCAATGACTTAATTAACTTAATGTTTCTATTTTGATTACAAAAGTAATTGTATCAATTAATTTATTAATTGAACATTTTTTCAATTTCAATAAACTTTTTAATTGGAAATATTTTGTTGATATTTTTTTCTGTGCACAAACAAATATTTCTTTTCAATAAAAAAAGCGTCGCTAAAAATGTAGTGAAAATGTTCTTATTGGATTCGGAAGTGGAATTGACGCAGTAGCGATGAATTTTACATGGGCTCGTCATAGGACGGATGTCCACTATTTCAACAGCCGTTGCACTGAATTTGCACCATTTCTTAAGGTGTGATCTGAATTCAGTGTTTTGGATTTGAATTGTGATATTTTTTATAATATTTTTTATAATTTTTAATCCATTTTAACGATTGTCTGTAGGGGTTGACATCAAATTTTTTTAATAATTCGCTATTTTAATACCCTCCACCATAGGACGGGGGGGGGGGGGGGGGTATATTAACTTTGTCTTTCCGTTTGTAACACATCGAAATATTGCTGTAAGACCCCATAAATTTGACTTCAAACTTGGCACAAGTAGTTGTTATTGATGTAGGTCGGATGGAGCCACCGTGGAGCAATGATTAGCATGCCCGCCTTGCATACACAAGGTCGTGGGTTCGATTCCTGCTTCGACCGAACATACAAAAGTTTTTCAGCGGTGGATTATTCCACCTCAATAATGCTGGTGACATTTCTGAGGATTTCAAAGCTTCTCTAAGTGGTTTTACTGCAATGTGGAACGCCGTTCGGACTCGGCTATAAAAAGGAGGTCCCTTGCCATTGAGCTTAACATGGAATCGGGCAGCACTCAGTGATAAGAGAGAAGTTCACCAATGAGTGCCACCTAACCTAACCTGGTATTGCAAATGGACCATATAGGTCCACTTTTACGTATAGCCCCCATATAAACGGACCCCCATATTTGGCTTGCGGAGCCTATAAGAGTATCATATTTCATCCGATCCGGCTGAAATTTGGTACATAGTGTTACTATATGATCTCTAACAACCATGCAGAAATTGGTCCATATCGGTTCATAAGTATATATAGCCACCATATAAACCGATCCCCAGATTTGACCTCCGGAGCCTCTTAGAGGAGCAAAATTCATCCGATCCGGTTAAAATTTGGTATGTGGTGTCAGTATATGGGCTCTAACAACCATGCAAAAATTGGTCCATATCGGTCCAAAATTATATATAGCCCCCATATAAACCGATCCCCAGATTTGACCTCCGGAGCCTCTTAGAGGAGCAAAATTGATCCGATCCGGTTAAAATTTGATACGTGGTGTTAGTATATGATCTCTAACAACCATGCAAAAATTGGTCCATATCGGTTCATAATTATATATAGCCCCCATATAAACCGATCCCCAGATTTGACCTCCGGAGCCTCTTGCAGAAGCAAAATTTACTCGGTCCGGATGAAATTTGCAACGTGGTGTTAGTATATGATCTCTAACAACCATGCAAAAATTGGTCCATATCGGTTCATAATTATATATAGCCCCCATATAAACCGATCCCCAGATTTGACCTCCAGAGCCTCTTGCAGAAGCAAAATTTACTCGGTCCGGATGAAATTTGCAACGTGGTGTTAGTATATGGCCGCTCATAACCATGCCAAAATTGGTTCATATCGGTCTATAGTTATATATAGCTGATTCCCAATCACACAAAAATTGGTCCATATCGGTTCATAAACATGGTTGCCACTCGAGCCAAAAAATAATCTACCAAAATTTTATTTTTATAGAAAATTTTGTCAAAATGGTATTTTGTCCAAATTTTATTTCCATAAAAATTTTGTCAACATTTTATTTCTATAGAAAATTTTGTTAAAATTTTATTTCTATAGAAAATTGTTGTCAAAATTTTATTTTTTCAAAATTTTATTTTTATAGAAACTTTTGTCAAAATTTTATTTCTGTAGAAAAATTTTTCAAAATTTTATTTCTATAGAAAATTTTGCTAAAATTGTATGTCTAAAAAAATTTTGTAAAATTTTTATTTCTATAAAAAATGTTGTCAAAATTTTATTTCTATAGATATTGTTTTCAAAATTGTATTTCTATAGAAAATTTTGGTAAAATTTTATTTCTGTAGAAACATTTTTCAAAATTTTATTTCTATTGAAAATTTTGCAAAAATTTTATTTCTATAGAAAATTTTGCTAAAATTGTATGTCTAAAAAAAATTTTGTCAAATTTTTATTTCTATAAAAAATGTTGTCAAAATTTTATTTCTATAGAAAATTTTGTCAAAATTTTATTTTTATAGAACATTTTGTCAAAATTTTATTTCTATAGAATATTTTGTCAATATTTTATTTCTATAGAAAATTTTTTGCAAAATTTTATTTCTATAGAAAATTTTGTCTAAATTTTATTTCTATAGAAAATGTTGTCAAAATTTTATTTTGAAAATTTTGCAAAAATTTTATTTCTATAGATTTTTTTTAATTTTATTTCTATAGAAAATTTTGCTAAAATTGTATGTCTAAAAAAAATTTTGTCACATTTTTATTTCTATAAAAAATGTTGTCAAAATTTTATTTCTATAGATATTGTTTTCAAAATTTTATTTCTATAGAAAATTTTGTCTAAATTTCTTTTCTATAGAAAATTTTGTCAAAATTTCTTTTCTATAGAAAATTTTGTCAAATTTTCTTTTCTATAGAAAATTTTGTCAAATTTTCTTTTCTATAGAAAATTTTGTCAAATTTTCTTTTCTATATAAAATTTTGTCAAAATTCTATTTCTATAAAAAAAATTTTAAAAATTTTATTTCTATCGAATTTTTTTCAAAACTTTATTTTTATTGAAAATTTTGTCAAAATTTTATTTCTATAGAAATTTTTTTCAAAATTTCACTTCTATAGAAAATTGTTAAAAATTTTATTTCTATAGAAAATTTTGCAAAAATTTTATTTCTATAGAAATAAAAAGTGTTTCGACAATTGGTTCAAACGCATGCACAAATTGTAACATATTAGGGTGGTAGGAAATTTTAAGATACCTTGCCATCGGCAAGTGTTACCGCAACCCAAATAATCCGATTGTGGATGACAGTCTTCAGTAGAAGTTTCTACGCAATCCATGGTGGAGGGTACATAAGCTTCGGCCTGGCCGAACTTACGGCCGTATATACTTGTTCTACAATGGATTTAGCATTTTCTTCGACAAAATGTGAATAATTCGTACCATATTATTAAATTTTACTCTGTTTTTAACCTATTTGAAACTAAAGAAGTTAATTTTTTTCATTAAAATTATGAAAAGAGCGAGTTATAACAGATTGGCTGATAAGTCCCCGGCCTAACAAAGAAAAACACATTTTTTTTGCCAAAATTCGTTTTTTATTATTCAACATAGTTCCCTTCAAGAACGATACAACGATTATAACGACCTTCCAATTTTTTGATACCATTTTGGTAGTACTCCTTCGGTTTTGCCTCAAAATAGGCCTCAGTTTCGGCGATCACCTCTTCATTGCAGCCAATTTTTTTCCCTGCGAGCATCCTTTTGAGGTCTGAGAACAAGAAAAAATCGCTGTGGGCAGGTCTAGAGAATACGGTGGGTGGGGAAGCAATTCGAAGCCCAATTCATGAATTTTTGCCATGGTTCTCAATGACTTGTGGCACGGTGCGTGGTCTTGGTGGAACAACACTTTTTTCTTCTTCATATGGGGCCGTTTTGCAGCGATTTCGAACTTCAAACGCTCCAAAAACACCATATAATAGTCACTGTTGATGGTTTTTCCCTTCTCAAGATAATCGATAAAAATTATTCCATGCGCATCCCAAAAAACAGAGGCCATTATTTTGCCAGCGGACTTTTGAGTCTATCCACGCTTCGGAGACGGTTCACCGGTCGCTGTCCACTCAGCCGACTGTCGATTGGACTCAGGAGTGTAGTGATGGAGCCATGTTTCATCCATTGTCACATATCGACGGAAAAACTCGGGTGTATTACGAGTTAACAGCTGCAAACACCGCTCAGAATCATCAACACGTTGTTGTTTTTGGTTAAATGTGAGCTCGCGCGGCACCCATTTTGCACAGAGCTTCCGCATATCCAAATATTGATGAATGATATGACCAACACGTTCCTTTGATATCTTTAAGGCCTCTGCTATCTCGATCAACTTCATTTTACGGCCATTCAAAATCATTTTGTTGATTTTTTGATGTTTTCGTCGGTAACCACCTCTTTCGGGCGTCCACTGCGTTTACCGTCCTCTGTGCTCATGTCACCACGCTTGAATTTTGCATACCAATCAATTATTGTTGATTTCCCTGGGGCAGAGTCTGGAAACTCATTATCAAGCAAAGTTTTTGCTTCCACCGTATTTTTTCCCTTCAGAAAACAGTATTGTATCAAAACACGAAATTCCGTTTTTTCCATTTTTTCACAATAACAAAAGCTGCTTCACAAAAGACGCTCTATCTCACAAACTAATTGACTTACAGACGTCAAATTTTGACACGAATCATTTGAAGGTTGGTACTATATAAAAATAATATGCATCTAATACTAGCGACGCCATCTATGTGTCAGACCGGGGACTTATCAGCCAACCAGTTACAAATCGAACTTCTACGTACATCTTTGGGAGGACATTTTTGGAAGTGCTTTTAAAGTTGTGCCTTTCAAAGAACTTACAAACTTTTTTTTGATGGGTTCGTATACAGATACTCTGAGGCTTACCATAGAAATATTCCCATTTGTTCTTCTTTTAATCCAATGTACATAATTCAAAAAGTTTTCGACTTATATATCCCTACAATCATGCGCTTTGCTATGACGATCCTATAGTCAAGCAACCATACAAAAAGAATGATCAACGGTACAGTCATCTCGTGGAAAGAAGACCACTATCTGTCAGGAACTTTGAGTGGCGGCTGCCTAAGTAGTTCAAACCGGTACAATCCCAGCTACGATCAGTTGCCTCTCACCGGCAAGTCAATGTGAATGCCTGAAGTATAGACATTCGCCTCAAATATCCAATACATCTCTTTGCGTGTCCATTTAACTTCGATATTTCACTCTGGGTGCACCCAGTAGAGAAAGCTCGATTCAAAATATTGACGATTACTTACGAATCTATCACAGGGCTTGTACCGAAGTATATATGGCCGAATGTTTGACCAAACCGAATCTATTGATATGGCCGGTTTAAAAGGAGACCATGTAAAACGATATGATAAATTGTTTTCAACCGTATCCGATGAAATTTGCTACTATAAGGAACTATATAACTATGCACCTCTTTTTATACCCTCCACCATAGATTGGGGGGTATATTAACTTTGTCATTCCGTTTGTAACACATCGAAATATTGCTCTAAGACCCCATAAAGTATATATATTCTGGGTCGTGGTGAAATTCTGAGTCGATCTGAGCATGTCCGTCCGTCCGTCGGTTGAAATCACGCTAACTTCCGAACGAAACAAGCTATAGACTTGAAACTTGGCACAAGTAGTTGCTATTGATGTAGGTCGGACGGAGCCACCGTGGTGCAATGGTTAGCATGCCCGCCTTGCATACACAAGGTCGTGGGTTCGATTCCTGCTACGACCGAACACCAAATAGTTTTTCAGCGGTGGACTATCCCACCTCAGTAATGCTGGTGACATTTCTGAGGGTTTCAAAGCTTCTCTAAGTGGTTTCACTGGAATGTGGAACGCCGTTCGGACTCGGCTATAAAAAGGAGGTCCCTTGTCATTGAGCTTAACATGGAATCGGGCAGCACTCAGTGATAAGAGAGAAGTTCACCACTGTGGTATCACAATGGACTGAATAGTCTAAGTGAGCTTGATACATCGGGCTGCCACATAACCTAACATAACCTAACCTAGGTCGGACGGTATTGCAAATGGGCCATATCGGTCCACTTTTACGTATAGCCCCCATATAAACGGACCCCCAAATTTGGCTTGCGATTTATCTAAGAGAAGCAAATTTCATCCAATCCGGCTGAAATTTGGTACATGGTGTTAGTATATGGTCTCTAACAACCATGCAAAAATTGGTCCACATCGGTCCATAATTATATATAGTCCCCATATAAACCAATCCCAGATTTGAACTCCGGAGCCTCTTAGAGGAGCAAAATTCATCCGATCCGGCTGAAATTTGGTACATGGTGTTAGTATATTCTCTAACAACTATGCAAAAATTGGTCCACATCGGTCCGAAATTATATATAGCCCCCATATAAACCGATCCCCCGATTTGGCTTTCGGAGCCTCTAATAGAAGCAAATTTCATCCGAAACGGCTGAAATTTTGTACATGGTGTTAGTACATGGTCTCTAACAACTATGCAAAAATTGGTCCACATTGGTCTATATATAGCCCCCATATAAACCGATCCCCAAATTTGGCTTGCGGAGCCTCTAAGAGAAGAAAGTTTCGTCCGATCCGGCTGAAATTTGGTACATGGTTTTAGTATATGGTCTCTAACAACTATGCAAAAATTGGTCCACGTCGGTCCATAATTATATATAGCCCCCATATAAACCGATCCCCCGATTTGGCTTGCGGAGCCTCTAAGAGAAGCAAATTTCATCCGATGCGGCTGAAATTTGGTACATGGTGTTAATATATGGCCTCAAACACCCGTGCACAAATTGGTCGAAATCGGTCCATATAAACCGATCCCCAAATTTGACCTCCGGAGCCCCTTGGAAGAGCAAAATTCATCCGATTCGGTTTAAATTTGGTACGTGATGTTAGTATATGGTATCCAACAACCATGCAGGAATTGGTTCATATCAGTCCATAATTATATATAGCCCCCATATAAACCGATCCCCAGCTTTGACCTCCGGTGCCTTTTGGAGAAGCAAAATTCATCCGATCTGGTTGAAATTTTGTACGTGGTGGTAGTATATGATATTTAACAACCATGCCAAAAGTGGTCCATATCAGTCCATAATCATATATAGCCCCCATATAAACCGATCCCGAGATTTGGTTTTGGAGCCTCTTGGAGGAGCAAATTTCATCCGAGTCAGTTGAAATTTGGTACATTGTGCTAGTATATCGCCGTTAACAACTATGCCTAACTAGGTCCAGATAAATCGATCACCAATCACACAAAAATTGGTCCATATCAAGTTCATAATTGTATATAGCCCCCATATAAGCGATCCCCATATTTCAATTCTGGCTCCCTACGTACCGTGAAAAAGTCCATATCGATTCGTACTTATTTGTAGACTTAACATACATACCTTTTTGTCTAATATATGCCACGTATGGACTAACTCACAATTTAGAAAACGATTTAAGATACCACAACCCAAGTAATTCGATGGAGGATTACTGTCTTTCGTAGACGTTTCTACGCAATCCATGGTGGAGAGTACATAATATTCGGCCTGGTCGAACTTACGGCCGTTTATACTTGTTCATTACTAACATCACACATCAAAATTCAACCAGATTGGATAAAATTTGCTCTTCGAAGAGGCTCCGGAAGTCAAATCTGGAGGGTCGGTTTATATGGGGGCTATACAGAATTATGAACCGATATGACCCAATTTTTACATCGTTCTTACATATACTAATACAACGTACCAAATTTCTGGGGAGACGGTTTATGCCAAGTTTCAAGTCGATAGCTTGTTTCGGAAGTTAGCGAATCACTAGATTGACTCAAAATTTCACCACGATCCACAATATATATACTTTAAGGGATCTGAGACCACTATTTAAGTGTGGTACAAATGGAATGATAAAGTTAGTATACCGCCCATCCTATGGTGGTGGGTGTAAAAAGCTACATCGCATTACCCTTTCACTTCGAATTCGATTTTTGTTTAGACGATCTTAGTCAGCATGAAAAGACGATTATTCGATTTTGTACAACATCAAAAATCAATTAGTCCGGTTAGAGTTAGTCAATTTGAAAATTATAAAAAGTCAACTTTGACTTCTCCGCTTTGTTAGAGAAAAAATTAATTAGTCAATGGTTGAAGTAAAATTTTCTAATCCTTCATTTTCAATCAGTAGTTTGTCCATTAAAGGGATCTTCGAGACAATTTGAACAGCATTTTTACTTTCCAATAACACCATAAAAAATTAGTAATGATAGGCCAAAAGTTTTAAATTATAACAGCTAAAAGAATAATATATTTATTGTGCTTATTTATGATGGAAATATAACATACTTATAACCAATTTCATTTTACTTTCTACTCCTCATTCATTATTATTCGTTTGTAATTTAAAACTTTGCCACTACAGATTTCCTTTAGCATAAGCCAATTAAAATTATAATTTTCCAAGAAATATTAACCAATTGAATTTAATAGTCTTCCTTATGGCATTTCATACTAAAATCTGCAAATGAATTTTCTTACCATATACGAGTACTATACACTCAGGTATCATTGCTTTTTCCAAAGTTCCAATTTACCTTTAAGCAACAATGCATCCCTTCAACATCAGGCCACAACATCTCGCATTGTCCTGCGTGTGTATAGTGAATACAAATTGACTTTACAGCATATTTTTCTACTTCCACATACAAAAAGGATTTCCTTTGATATGGGTAGAGTAGAGTTTTCTTTATGTTTGTTTTTTTTATGGTTCAAACAATACTACAATAGAATTTTTTCCAATAGTCTTCTTCAGCTTTCTTTGGTTTGATGGTCGTATATTGCGAATGTTTTTTTTTTTTTTTGCTGAATTCGGTAAATAATTTTGTATGAGTTTGGAGAGCTAAAATTTTTCGTAGAGATTTTTAGTCATAGACTCTTTTAACCCCATATCAAGTAATACAAATTGAAACTTTGTTGAGGTCCATTAAAATGTAAAAAACCACGATATTTTTAATGCCTTGATAATGTAGAATTCACGGGTGTGATAAATTTCCAATTTTTGACTCTTAAGGAACGGTAGGTAACTGATATGTATTGCCACCATCATCAGGTAGCTATCATATCTAAGCCGCTCGTCTGAACGCTTAAAGATTTATTCGAGTAGGTTAGGTTAGGTGGCATCCCGAAGTATCAGGCTCACTTAGACTATTCAGTCCATTGTGATACCACATTGGTGAACTTCTCTCTTATCACTGGGTGCTGCCCGATTCGATGTTAAGCTAGCTCACTGACAAGGGACCTCCTTTTTATAGCCGAGTCCGAACGGCGTTCCACATTGCAGTGAAACCACTTCGAGAAGCATTGAAACCCTCAGAAATGTCACCAGCATTACTGAGGTGGGATAATCCACCGCTGAAAAACTTTTTGGTGCTCGGTCGAAGCAGGAATCGAACCCACGACCTAGTGTATGCAAGGCGGGCATGCTAACCATTGCACCACGGTGGCTCCCTTATTCGAGTAACAGATACTTTGATGGTTTACAAGATTAAACCAGATTAAAGTGAAGTGGCCAGATTTTAACGAAATCTACGCCGCAGTGTAGGAAACCTGTTCGTGAGCTACACGAGTATGAATGCAACACATATTCAAAAATGGGCTTGGGCTAAAGCCATTGAAGTTCCAAACCGTCCACAAGCTCACCGATTAACAACAACAGTTAGACCCGAAAAGAGCCAAGGAGTTGCTTCTCTTTCACGAATCTTCGTTTTCTCTGATAAGAAGCAATTTCAAATTGTGCGGTTTGTGAACAAGCAAAACGATCGAGTTTACTTGCCAAAGAGTGTGCCGAGTGTGGGCTACCGTAATGACGATCGAGTTTACTTGCCAAAGAGGTTATGAAAATTCACACCTTCGATTGGACACCAGCGCTGCCGAGTGTGGGCCACCGTAATGACCGATGGTCGCTCCCCGCTAGTATTCAATGCCTGCTAGGTCAAAATATACTACAGACAAACATTTCAACTGCAGGCCATGGTCATTGCAACATGACTCAACACCATCGCATTCAGCACGTATCAGCCAAGAATGGTTTAAGGAGGATGTTCCTTGCTTCATTTCTATCTCGTACAATGGTCACCAAAATCTACTGATCTCATTCTTTTGATATTTGCGCCTGGCGTGTTTTATAATGTATGTTTGGCACTAAAAAATAGGGACAAAATCAACGCAGCAGCCGTCGTGCGAACCCTGCTGATCCTAGAATCAAGGAACTGAATCTAGATATTAATAAGGTAGTCGACGTGCACAAGCGGAACACCTGAAACAATGTAACTTTGTAACAGGACCAGGTAAATTGTGGTCAACAGTGAGAGCCCTCTCGGGCCACGCTACTAGGGATAATGGGATTTCAGTCACCTTTTGCGACCTGACAGTGACTGATCCGAAGAGGTGCGCGATATTTCAATACATTGTTTCAGGTGTTCAGCTTCTGAACGTCGACTACATTACTAATATTTAGATTCAGTTCCCTGATTCTAGGATCAGCAGGGTTAGCACGACGGCTGCTGCGTTGATTTTGCCCCTATTTTTTAGTGCCAAACATACTTTATAAAACACGCCAGGCGCAAATATCAAAAGAATGAGATCAGTAGATTTTGGTGACCATTGTGCGCGGTAGAAATGAAGCAAGGAACCTTCTCCTTAAGCCCTTCTTGGTTTATAGGTGCTGAATGCGATGGTTTTGAGTCATGTTGCAATGACCATGGCCTGCAGTCGAAATGTTTATCTGTAATATATTTTGACCTAGCAGGCGTTGAATACTACCATGTACATGGATATCACATGTGGTTGCAGCATACATAAATAGAGGACTCAACCAGCCCAAGCCGTGTCACAAGAAGGGCCTCGTAATACCTGACCTATCGAAGGCATTCGATACGGTTAACTATGCCAGACTATTCGAGGACATAGAGAACATGTCCCTAATTATCTGTGCGGAATTCAAGACCCCGTATAGTGAGACAAGGAGTTCCCCAGGGTGGGGTGATATCTCCGACGCTGTTTAACCTCTACCTATCCTCTATTCCACCACCTTCTGGCGACGTCGAGATTGTATTATACGTAGAGGATTGCACAAACATGACATCCGGGCCCAATGTTGATGACATCTGTGATCGCTTTAATGTCCATTGCTGACCTTACCAATTATTTCAATGCTAGAAATTTGAGGATATGGGTACATACATGGATGGCAGAAGTACGCAGGCAGTTTAGTATTAGTGTCGATGGCGAAACGATTCCCACCATAAATTAATCCAAGATTCTCGGGATCACATTCGACGACATATTCAGCCTGTCCACGCCAATGAAATGTGTGATAAGCTACACGGTAGAAAGAAGGACCTCAAGTCATTTTGCCGGCAGCACTTCGGGTGCGGACAAAGAAACGGTTTTATAAGGCAATTGATCGGTCAGTGGTAAACTATGCAGCACCAGTGTTAACACCTCAGACAAGTTATACGCAGTGGAATAACCTGCTAAAACGCTGCCCTTAGAACTGCGAGAGGATGTCTCCGCAGCAAACCCCTGTATCACCTTTATGTGGAGACATAGATCATCCCTGTGCGTGGACACAACTGCATCTCCTGGATTGCTATCGCAATAATTATCCAAACCTCTCTCATCTCATTGAATGTTAGGGTTAATCTACACCATCTGGAGCGCGAGATTCAGCGCTACAAAAGAGATCATCTATATCAGGTGGCGTGCCAGACAGTTCTGAACAGGATTCATGAGAATACTGTAGCTGAAGCTACATCACTACACTCCTGAGTCCAATCGACATTAGAATATTGTAGAAGAAGCTACAAGGTTAATCGTGTTTTCGGAGTCCGACCACCGCCCGGAGGCACCGGAGGCAAAAGATCTCCCACGGCAGACTATGGCAGTTTTGATCCAATAAAGATCAGGGAGCTACCGTGGTGCAATGGTTAGCGTGTACGCCTTGCATACATAGGCTCGAACGCCATCTCAGTAATGCTGGTGACATTTCTGAGTGTTTCAAAGCTTCTCCAAGTGGTTTCACCGCAATGTGCAACTCCGCTCGGACTCGGCTATAAAAGGAGCTAAAACATAGAATCCATTGTGGTATCACAAGGAACTGAATAGTCTGAGCCCGATATTTCGGGCTGCCACTATACATAACATACGATCAGGCATGTATAGCCATCTCAATTCCTATCTATCAGCGATTGATAGCAGCCACATGACTGGCGCAATTTACCGCAACCATCCAAGGCTCGGGATCCCGACGGCATCTCTATGCTAATGCTGAAGCATCTGGCAATACTGGGAGTTGATGACTTGACCGGACTCCTCAATCTGTCCTTGGAATCGCTCATTATCCCGATGCCTGGAAAATGGGTAGGCTGATTCGATTACTGAAGCCAGGCAAAGACTCGAGCAAAGGTGAATCATACAGACCGATTTCCCTTCTCTCTACAGTAGTCAAGGCAATTGAGGCACTACTCCCCCCGCCTTGTGGAGAATTTTCCAGCTGCCAATCATCAACATGGATATCACATGTCATTTCAGCATACATAAATAGGAGACTCAATCAGCCCAAGTCGTGTCACAGGAAGGGGCTCGTGGCACCTGACCTATCGAACGCATTCGATACGCTCAACTATGCCAGACTATTCGAGGACATCGAGAACATGTCCCTAACGGCAGGAAAAAAGCGTTGGGTTACTAATTATCTGTGCGGAATTCAAGACCCCGTATAGTGAGACAGGTAGTTCCCCAGGGTGGGGTGATATCTCCGGCGCTGTTTAACCTCTACCTATCCTCTATTCCACGTAGGTAGATGACTGCACAATCGTGGCATACGGGCCCAATGTTGATGACATCTGTGATCGCTTTAATGCCCATTGCTGACCTTACCAATTATTTCAATGCTAGAAATTTGAGGATATCGGTACATACATGGATGGCAGAAGTACGCAGGCAGTTTAGTATTAGTGTCGATGGTGAAACGATTCCCAACATAAATTAATCCAAGATTCTCGGGATCATATTCGACGACATTTTAAGTCGTCTGTCCACGCCACTGAAATTTGTGATAAGCTACGCCGTAGAAAGAAGGACCTCAAGTCATTTTTCCGGCAGCACTTCGGGTGCGGGCAAAGAAACGTTTTTATAAGGCAATTGATCGGTCAGTCGTAAAACGCTGCCTTTAGAACTGCGAGAGGATGTCTCCGCAGCAAACCCCTGTATCACCTTTATGTGGAGACAGATATCATCCCTGTGCGTGGGCACAACTCCATCTCCTGGATTGTTATTGCAATAATTATCCAAACCTCTCTCATCTCATTGATAAAGAACCACCACCCGCGAATGTTAGGGTTAATCTACACCATCTGGAGCTCGAGATCCAGCGCTACAAAAGAGAGCATCTATATCAAGTGGCGTGCCAGACAGTTCTGAACAGGATTCATGAGAATACTGTAGCTGAAGCTACATCACTACACTCTTGAGTCCAATCGACATTAGAATATTGTAGAAGAAGCGGCAAGGTTAATCGTGTTTTCGGAGTCCGACCACCGCCCGGAGGCACCGGAGGCAAAAGATCTCCCACGGCAGACTATGGTAGTTTTGATCCAATAAAGATCAGGGAGCTACCGTGGTGCAATGGTTAGCGTGTACGCCTTGCATACATAGGCTCGAACACCATCTCAGTAATGCTGGTGACATTTCTGAGTGTTTCAGAGCTTCTCTAAGTGGTTTCACCGCAATGTGCAACTCCGCTCGGATTCGGCTATAAAAGTAGGTCCCTTCTCATTGAGCTAAAACATAGAATCCATTGTGGTATCACAATGGACTGAATAGTCTGAGACCGATATTTCGGGCTGCCACTATACCTAACCTAAGATTAGGCATGTACAGTCATCTCAATTCCTATCTATCAGTGATTGATAGCAGCCACATGACTGGCGTCATATATTCTCATGCCCAGCTAAACCTACCCGACTCACCAGTCGATCACTCTGGTTACATCCCACCTTAGTTGCAGAGTTTCTTGATCTGGATACAAGCTGAAGTACCAAAGCGCATAACATGGATGAAATCACAATAAACGGCCACAATAACCAAAGTGTCGATCATTTCAATTCTGAAACCAAAACAAAGGCGCTGTTCTTTTCTGAAGAACGAATAACTTTACGCCGCAAATGTTTCATTGTAAAAATGCCACACATCATATATGACCCCTTTTGAAATTATATGATTTTTTTATAAAATCAGTTTTTAAACTAATTGCATAGTTTTACAATGATATGGTAAGCATCAACTACTCTGTTTTAATATAGAAATCTTTGTGACATACGTTCTCTGTTGAGATATCCTCGTGTTAAAGTTTAAGTGTTAATTACATTATTATTCATTGCCTCTTTTTGCCATAGAACCATTGGCAACACAATGCTCTTGTTAAGAAGGAGAACAAAAAAACAGCTGCAACATCTGCACAGCCAATTCATTCTTAAATTAATTCAATTTTCAATTAACTCCGATAAAAAAGGTTTAAATGGACTACTGAAGAAGCAGGCGTGAAATTCACTCCTCACATTGCTTTTATTTAATTTTATTTTCTATAGATAAAACTCATTAACGCAACACAAGGCACCACCATTATGGTCCACATGTGTCCACAGTATGAACATTTAAATTAATTTATCTTAAACTGGTTTAAGGTATTAAAAAATCACAAGGAATATAAGTATATTAAATTATTTCTGCGTAAAAACACTTTGTGGATAAAAGATAAATAAGAATGTTATTAAATTTCAACCCGATTAACAATACAGGCTGATATAATGCATTTGTGAGAAATGTGGCAAAAACGTTGCATATAGCGAATTTGAGGAGTAAAAAAATCAACGCCTAGGGAGGTGTAACCCATTTTCCGCATAGACGGAGAGATGCCCTCACACGAAGTACGAATGACTGGAGAAGTTTCCCGAATTAACGCCTTCGATAAGATAATCGACAATATTTTATGAGAAATATGATTGTGATGTGTATTTTTTATGCTGACAGAGTTTTCAATAGTCACAAAAGTTGGACTTTTGCTACTTAGCTTCTCTAGACTCGCAATACAGGCCGATATATATATGCGCTAAGCCCTTTAATCCCTCGCGATTAAGCATGCCAGACATTACATAAGCCAATACTGAGGCAATACCTCTTTAGTAAGCAAATCATCCTGTCATGCGACGTGAACGCACATCATGGCAGTTGGTTCTCGGAAATTGGATGTGACGTTAGAGGAGAATAGGTAGATGAGACCGAATTCTCTGTCTTAAATGAAGACCATCAAACCTGCTAAACAGCATCCTGTTGAAACTTCCCGGACGTCACCATGGTTAGTTCTTTAGTGAGCAAATCATCCTGTCATGTGATCTGAATACATCATGGCAGTTGGTTCTCGGAAATTGGATGTGACGTTAGTGGAGAATAGGTAGATGAAACCGAATTCTGTGTCTTAAATGAAGACCATCAAACCTGCTAAACAGCATCCTGTTGAAACTTCCCGGACGTCACCATGGGTTAGTTCTGGCAACAGAACCATGAACTCTGACCCCATCTCAATCTTGGTGAAAATTTACATTGAGACAAACAACGTCATGTCCGAGAAGGGATCGTTTGTGAACCGATTCCAGGATCCTGAGTCTCTTCAAGAAAATCTATCACATTTACTCATATGCGAGTAAAGTGGTGTAAGCATTTGAAGACGTCCGATCTTGGATCGAAATGGGTCTGATAGACCCATTTCCATTTCGTTTTGGGAACTTCTCGAACACCAAACGGAAAGAAAATATTGTTTGGGCGAAAACTCCAAAGGATGATAACCGTACGTACGAAAATCGTCTGTGAAAATTGAATTTGTGGCAGACACAGTCATTCCCGAGAGGGGAACATCGGTAAGGCTTATCTCACAAGCGGAGAGAAAGTTTGCCAATACCCCATAAGAAACCTCTGCGCCATCTGGAGACAACGTCTTTCAGGATTTCTGGACAAGCGCATATAAAAGATCCATTCCAGTTGGTCGTATTCTTGACATTCATAACAACTTGCCAACCGTTCCCAGGATCCTGTGTCTCGCCAAGAAACTCAATGAGTCGAGTAAAGTGGCGGCATTTGAAGGCGTCCGATCTTGGATCCAAGTGGCTCTGATCGACGATTCAGAACTTCTCGAACACCAAAGGAAAAGAAACTATCTCCATTTCGTTTGGAGAACCTCTCGAACACCAAACGGAAAGAAAACATCTCCATTTCGTTTGTGAGAAATCTCCAAAGGATGGTATCCGTACGTATGAATACCTTCTGTGAAAATTGACTTTGTGTCAGACACAGTCATTCCCGAGAGGGGATTATCGGTAAGACTTATCTCGCTAGCGGAGAGCAAGTTTGTCAATACCCAACAGGCAACGTCATCGACATCTGAAGACAACGTCTTCCAAAAAATTCTGGACATGCGCATACAAAAGATCCATTTCAGTTGGTTGTATTTTTGACATCCATAACAACTTCCCAACCGATCATAGGATCATGTGTCTCGCCAAGAAACTCAATCACACTTTCGCTACTCATATGCGAAGAAAGTGGCGTAAGCATCTGAAGACGTCCGACCTCGGATCGAAATGGTCGACACTTTGGAACCTCTCGAATACCAAACGGAAAGCAAATTTCTCCATTTCCTTTGGGGAAAAACTCCAAAGAATGATTCCCGTACGTACGAATACCTCCCGTGAAAATTGACCTTGCGGCAGATACAGTCCTTCCCGAGAAGGGAACATCGGTAAGGCTATTTATCTCGCTAACGGAGAGCGAGTTTGCCCCACAGACAACATCAGCACCCGCTGGAGAGAGCATCTACCGGGATTTCTTGACAAGCGCAGGCAAAATATGCACTCCAGGTGATCGGATTACTGAAATCCGTAACAACTTCCCTATGGAGGCCAACCTTGATTGGCGATAAGGGATATGAAATCGGGTAAGAAACCTTAGCTTCCAGGATCGTGAATCTCGCCAAGCAGTCGATCTTGTGGCTACGCATATGCAAGGAAGGTGGCAAAGGAGATTTGGAATTGTAGATCCCAGCGGCTGTGGTCGACAATTCGGAACATCCCGTTCTGTAAAATGACAGTAAACAATATAGCGGTATTGAAAAGTAGGAGTCCATTCAAATCACGCACCATTATATTATATTTGTCTAATGTCTTTGATACGGTAACCCATAGCGCTCCCTTAGGTGATATTATGGAAACCTCCCTCACTACTAATCTTAAGGAACGCTATCCTATCCTTGACATCCACATTCGTGGATCATTCTCAGGTGCAAGAACCCCAAAGTTTTTGGCGTGAGGTAAACTGTTCCCCTTTAGTACACACGCGGATATGGTTGCTAAGAATATTGGGAGTATGTTAGAAACTGACCGCACTGGGTAGTAGCACTTAGGGGAGACAATCAAAAGACTTACGACTCATTTGGTCGTCCCTTTATCGCGGCACCCATTCGAACTCCCATTATAAGCTAGACACAATAGACTTCAGTAGGGAAAAGTCTACAACATGTCAGAAACGGCGGCTGCCTAAAAAAACAGATCGGT
Organism: Haematobia irritans; assembly: GCF_050003625.1. NCBI lineage: Eukaryota > Metazoa > Arthropoda > Insecta > Diptera > Muscidae > Haematobia > Haematobia irritans. The sequence goes on along the minus strand of NC_134397.1, from coordinate 204,443,189 downwards.
GCAAAGAGGAATAAAGGGCTTTGGCATTGGAGGGTGCTCAGACTGCAGCGGTTCAGAAGGTGATCTCTTCCTAGTGGCGCAGTATTCTACAGAAGGAGAGACGACGGCTGCCTAGAGAAAATCTGATCAGTGCTTACTCTGCTACGATATGATATGATTAAGGGCAGCATTGAAGGATGTTCAGATGGCAGCATTTCAGAAGGCGATTTTTTTCCAATGATGCAACATTATACTGGAGGTAAAAGACCACATTTTGTCATGTTGGTAAAAATTTTCAAGATGAGTATTTAAGGTCAATTGTTTATATCTTTTCGAAAGATATCACATAAATGAAGGCAGAAGGACGGACGTCATGCATTCCACTCACGAACTTCATTAAAACCTACTTAAGTTATCCGAATATCCATTTTATCTATTTTGCTTCAGTTCACAGAATTTCCATTGTAGTGAAATTCTACGTATATATCAAAATGGTTGATTTTTTATATTATTTCATCGCTAACAATTAAGATAAATAAATTCACATTTGATATTTTAATATCCTTAATTTCTGTTTTCGCAACGATGGGAAACAACAGTATGAAATTTAATAATACTACTTATCCCATCATTGTGAAAATATTTAATTAATCAACCATTCTCTGCAAGGACATTGGAGATCCTTGCACAGAAAAACTCATGGTAAACATATTTACTTATTCATCCTTCGATTATAGTCATGTCCAACATTGGCTGTAAGTTAAAATATCATAAATTACACATTAAAATATTCTGCATATTCTTGTTTCCGTTCATTGCTTTCCTTTTGTCTTTGTCAATGCTTCCATTTTTTTTTGCTTGTCCTTTTATATCTTCCTCTTTTAATACAGAGAATAAAATTAAATGCATCCCCTTAAGCGTTAAGTCATTTCGATCGTTCTCCATTGGCTTGTGATATAATATGAGGTATGAATATGTTGTCCATTTGGTGGGTATTTATTCACAAACGAAATTTTAAACCTACAATGTTTTCTTTTATTGATAGAGTTATATTTTAAAAGGCAAATAAATCGTTGTTTATGGTTGCCGCTACCACTTTTGTTCTTAATAAACTTTTAGCCTGAAGAAGATAAGCAAATTTCAACCATAATCACACTTGCAGGACCTTATCCTTTTCATGAAATTTTCCATAAGCAAATCGCAAAGTGAGTGCTTGCCTAACGAATTCTAATAGGTTAGGTTAGGTTAAAGTGGCAGCCCGATTAAGATTCAGGCTCACTTAGACTATTCAGTCCATTGTGATACCACATTAACTAAAATTACCTATTACATATGGGTATTTTTAGTTTTAACCGCTGAACCTTCTCGATTATTTTCTTCTGTTGAACCAACCAGATTGTTCCAAAAACATTAGCAGACTGCTTAAGTTAACGTTTTCCAGGGCCGCCAGTAATCTAAAGCTATATGCCCCTAAAATTTGCTTACGCCTTACACAAAATGCAGGACACTCACACAAGAGGTGTTTAATTGATTCCTTTTCCTCCGCATCATGACAGCTCATACAATAGTCATTCGCGCCAATATTTTTTGCAAAATCGCCTATCAGGCAGCGACCCGTTATAGCAGATATCAAGAGTGAAATCTGGCGTCGCGAGAACACTAGCATATCTAGTGTGCGGTTCAAGTTTAAATGGGGAAATATTTGCTTGGTGTCGTTACAACCCTTACAATTCTCCCATCGAACATTTGCCATCATAACAGGTTGGCTGATAAGTCCCCGGTCTAACAAAGAAAAACACATTTTTTGTCAAAATTCGTTTTTATTATTCAACATAGTTCCCTTCAAGAGCGATACAACGATTATAACGACCTTCCAATTTTTTGATACCATTTTGGTAGTACTCCTTCGGTGTTGTCTCAAAATAGGCCTCAGTTTCGGCGATCAACTCTTCATTGCAGCCAAATTTTTTCCCTGCGAGCATCCTTTTGAGGTCTGAGAACAAGAAAAAGTCGTTGGGGGCCAGATCTGGAGAATAAAGGGTGATGCGGTAAAAATTTGGTCAAGAGAAAACGCGTGTAAATCGGTGAAATCGTTTATTTAAAAAATCAAATTAAATTTCTTTTTCAAGTTCAATTAGTATAAAATTCAGGAAAAATATTCAGTTAGGCTTTCGCTTTTCCAAATCCGAATTGCCCGGCTTCACGCTTGACACCTGCCATCAGATTTTGTACAGCCACCTTGTCCACCTTCTTCGCCGCAGAAAGCCAGTTTGCCTTGAACTGCTGCTCGTCCTTAGCAGTTTTTTTGGTCTTCTTTAGGTTCCGCTTGACAATAGCCCAGTATTTCTCAATTGGGCGGAGCTCTGGCGTGTTGGGAGGGTTCTTGTCCTTGGGAACCACCTGCACGTTGTTGGCGGCGTACCACTCCATGGCCTTTTTACCGTAATGGCAAGATGCCAAATCCGGCCAAAACAGTACAGAACAACCGTGTTTCTTCAGGAAAGGCAGCAGGCGTTTATTCAAACACTCTTTCACGTAAATTTCTTGGTTGACAGTCCCGGAAGCTATGAAAATGCTGCTTTTCAAGCCACAGGTACAGATGGCTTGCCAAACCAGGTATTTCTTTGCGAACTTTGACTCCGGGATCGCGCTTTGGCCGTCGTATGTTGTTTATCATCGCGATTTGGAGTCACTACCTTCTTGTAAGACGATAGTCCGGCTCGTTTTTTGGCTCGATGCATGGTTGTAGATGATACACCCAGCTTATTTGCGACATCTCGGAGAGAGAGGTTAGGGTTTCGCTTGAAACTACCGGCAACTCTCTTTGTTGTCTCAGCGGCTTCCGGTTTTCGATTTCCCCCCGATCCAGACTTCCTGGCTGTCGACAAACGTTCCCCAAACACTTTAATTACATTTGTAACGCTTGCTTTGGCAACTTTTAGCGATTTTGCCAGCTTTGCGTGCGAGTAGCTCGGATTTTCGCGATGCGCGAGCAAAATTTTGATACGCTGCTCTTCTTGCTTGGACGGCATTTTGAGAACTGAAGAGTGAATTCCAAAATCAAAATAGGAGCAAGATTCTACACACACACACCTTCAAAATGAGGGGTATTCAGGGTTTTTAAATGCAAAATTGAAAGAAATACGTCAAGTATATATTGACCAAATTTTGACCATATCACCCTTTACGGTGGGTGGTAAAGCAATTCGAAGCGCAATTCATGAATTTTTGCCATCGTTCTCAATGACTTGTGGTACGGTACGTTGTTTTGGTGAAACAACACTTTTTTCTTCTTCATATGGGGCCGTTTTGCCGCGATTTCGACCTTCAAACGCTCCAATAACGCTATATAATAGTCACTGTTGATGGTTTTTCCCTTCTCAAGATAATCGATAAAAATTATTCCATGCGCATCCCAAAAAACAGAGGCCATTACTGTGCCAGCGGACTTTTGAGTCTTCCCACGCTTCGGACACGGTCGGTTCACCGGTCGCTGTCCACTCAGCCGACTGTCGATTGGACTCAGGAGTGTAGTGATGGAGCCATGTTTCATCCATTGTCACATATCGACGGATAAACTCGGGTGTATTACGAGTTAACAGCTGCAAACACCGCTCAGAATCATCAACACGTTGTTGTTTTTGGTCGCGCGGCACCCATTTTGCACAGAGCTTCCGCATATCCAAATATTGATGAATGATATGACCAACACGTTCCTTTGATATCTTTAAGGCCTCTGCTAGCTCGATCAACTTCATTTTACGGTCATTCAAAATCATTTTGTGGATTGTTTTTGATGTTTTCGTCGGTAACCACCTCTTTCGAGCGTCCACTGCGTTCACCGTCCTCCGTGCTCATTTCACAACGCTTGAATTTTGCATACCAATCAATTATTGTTGATTTCCCTGGGGCAGAGTCCGGAAACTCATTATCAAGCCAAGTTTTTGCTTCCACCGTATTTTTTCCCTTCAGAAAACAGTATTTTATCAAAACACCAAATTCCTTTTGTTTCCATTTTTTTCACAATAACAAAAGTTGCTTCACAAAAGACGCTCTATCTCTTAATTTTTATTGACTTACAGACATCAAATTTTCTATCTCGCAAACTAATTGACTTACAGACGTCAAATTTTGACACGAATCATTTGAAGGTTGGTACTATATAAAAATAATATGCATTTAATACTAGCGATGCCATCTATGTGTCAGACCGGGGACTTATCAGCCAACCTGTTAACAGCCTTCTCACGCAGTATGAGCTTGCAGGTAGCCAGGGGCATACCAACAGATTCTAGTTCCCCTGGAATATGTAAGGTAGTCCCTAGCATTGCCAACTCATCCGCATCGTTGGCATATTAGGTGAATATTGTGCTGCTCAGCCATCTCATTGAGAGATTTGCGGCAGTCGATGGCCGTTTTCGAGTTAAGGAACACAGGGTTCAAGGATTTTATTGTAGGTTGACTGTCTGAGTATATATTAATGCCAACATTTTTTGGAACATTACTTCTCAGCCAATTCGCCACCTCTCTTATTGCTAATATTTCAGCCTGAAAAACACTACAGTGATTAGGTAATCTTTTCGCTATTCAAAGTTCCAGATCTTTAGAATATACTCCGAAACCCTTAGGTTAGGTTAGGTTAGGTTAGGTGGCAGCCCGATGTATCAGGCTCACTTAGACTATTCAGTCCATTGTGTCACCACATTGGTGAACTTCTCTGTTATCACTGAGTGCTGCCCGATTCCATGTTAAGCTCAATGACAAGGGACCTCCTTTTTATAGCCGAATCCGAACGGCGTTCCACATTGCAGTGAAATCACTTAGAGAAGTTTTGAAACCCTCAGAAATGTCACCATCATTACTGAGGTGGGATAATCCACCGCTGAAAAACTTTTTGGTGTTCGGTCGAAGCAGGAATCGAACCCACGACCTTGTGTATGCAAGGCGGGCGTGCTAACCATTGCACCATGGTGGCTCCCTCCCGAAACCCACTTGTTCATCTAATTTGGACCCATCAGTGTAGAAATCTATATATCGTTTATTCCCCGGGGCCTGTGTGCACCACGAATTATATCTTTGAGGGTTTTTGAATCAACATCGGGCTGTTGGCGTACACCTTATCTTTGATGAGGCCCATAAAAGGAAGAACATCTCGTTGGCCTGTTGTAACAGGTTGGCTGATAAGTCCCCGGTCTGACACATAGATGGCGTCGCTAGTATTAAATGCATATTATTTTTATATAGTACCAACCTTCAAATGATTCGTGTCAAAATTTGACGTCTGTAAGTCAATTAGTTTGTGAGATAGAGCATCTTTTGTGAAGCAACTTTTGTTATTGTGAAAAAAATGGAAAAAAAGGAATTTCGTGTTTTGATAAAATACTATTTTCTGAAGGGGAAAAATACGGTGGAAGCAAAAACTTGGCTTGATAATGAGTTTCCGGACTCTGCCCCAGGGAAATCAACAATAATTGATTGGTATGCAAAATTCAAGCGTGGTGAAATGAGCACGGAGGACGGTGAACGCAGTGGACGCCCGAAAGAGGTGGTTACCGACGAAAACATCAAAAAAATCCACAAAATGATTTTGAATGACCGTAAAATTAAGTTGATCGAGATAGCAGAAGTCTTAATGATATCAAAGGAACGTGTTGGTCATATCATTCATCAATATTTGGATATGCGGAAGCTCTGTGCAAAATGGGTGCCGCGCGAGCTCACATTTGACCAAAAACAACAACGTGTTGATGATTCTGAGAGGTGTTTGCAGATGTTAACTCGTAATAAAGGGTGATACGGTCAAAATTTGGTCAATATAAACTTGACGTATTTCTTTCAATTTTGCATTTAAAAAACCTGAACACCCCTCATTTTGAAGGTGTGTGTGTGTAGAATGTTGCTCCTATTTTGATTTTGGAATTCACTCTTCAGTTGTCAAAATGCCGTCCAAGCAAGAAGAGCAGCATATCAAAATTTTGCTCGCGCATCGCGAAAATCCGAGCTGCTCGCACGCAAAGCTGGCAAAATCGCTAAAAGTTGCCAAATCAACCGTTACAAATGTAATAAAGTGTTTGGGGAACGTTTGTCGACAGCCAGGAAGTCTGGATTGGGTGGAAATCGAAAACCGGAAGCCGCTGAGACGACAAAGAGAGTTGCCGGTAGTTTCAAGCGAAACCCTAACCTCTCTCTCCGAGATGCCGCAAGTAAGCTGGGTGTATCGTCTACAACCGTGCATCGAGCCAAAAAACGAGCCGGACTATCGACTTACAAGAAGGTAGTGACTCCAAATCGCGATGATAAACAAAATACGACGGCCAAAGCGCGATCCCGGAGGCTGTACACGACGATGCTGACGAAGTTTGACTGCTTGGTAATGGACGACGAAACCTACGTCAAAGCCGACTACAAGCAGCTTCCGGGACAGGAGTTTTATACGGCAAAAGGAAGGGGAAAGGTAGCAGATATTTTCAAGCACATAAAACTGTCAAAGTTCGCAAAGAAATATCTGGTTTGGCAAGCCATCTGTACCTGTGGCTTGAAAAGCAGCATTTTCATAGCTTCCGGGACTGTCAACCAAGAAATTTACGTGAAAGAGTGTTTGAATAAACGTCTGCTGCCTTTCCTGAAGAAACACGGTTGTTCCGTACTGTTTTGGCCGGATTTGGCATCTTGCCATTACGGTAAAAAGGCCATGGAGTGGTACGCCGCCAACAACGTGCAGGTGGTTCCCAAGGACAAGAACCATCCCAACACGCCAGAGCTCCGCCCAATTGAGAAATACTGGGCTATTGTCAAGCGGAACTTAAAGAAGACCAAAAAAAATGCTAAGGACGAGCAGCAGTTCAAGGCAAACTGGCTTTCTGCGGCGAAGAAGGTGGACAAGGTGGCTGTACAAAATCTGATGGCAGGTGTCAAGCGTGAGGCCCGGCAATTCGGATTTGGAAAAGCGAAAGCCTAACTGAATATTTTTCCTGAATTTTATACTAATTGAACTTGAAAAAGAAATTTAATTTGATTTTTTAAATAAACGATTTCACCGATTTACACGCGTTTTCCCTTGACCAAATGTTGACCGTATCACCCTTTACACCCGAGTTTTTCCGTTGATATGTGACAATGGATAGAACATGGCTCCATCACTACACTCCTGAGTCCAATCGATAGTCGGCTGAGTGGACAGCGACCGGTGAACCGTCTCCGAAGCGTGGAAAGACTCAAAAGTCCGCTGGCAAAGTAATGGCCTTTTTTTTTGGGATGCGCATGGAATAATTTTTATCGATTATCTTGAGAAGGGAAAAACCATCAACAGTGACTATTATGTGGCGTTATTGGAGCGTTTGAAGGTCGAAATCGCGGCAAAACGGCTCCATATGAAGAAGAAAAAGTGTTGTTCCACCAAGACAACGCAGCGTGCCACAAGTCATTGAGAATGATGGCAAAAATTCATGAATTCAGACCTCAAAAGGTTGATCGCAGGGAAAAAATTTGGCTGCAATGAAGAGGTGATCGCCGAAACTGTGGCTAATTTTGAGGCAAAACCGAAGGAGTGCTACCAAAATGGTATCAAAAAATTGGAAGGTCGTTATAATCGTTGTATCGCTCTTGAAGGGAACTATGTTGAATAATAAAAACGAATTTTGAAAAAAAATGTGTTTTTCTTTGTTAGACCGGGGACTTATCAACTAACCTGTTAAAAACCTCTTCGAGAGTTAACATATTCCGAAAACATTTCAAACGTATCAATTTCAATACTATCTAACTCCGACCCTAAAAATTCATTAATCATCTTTCGACCCCGTCGGATCTAAACCACACTAAAAAGTCTACCTTTGAGGATGGAGTGGCTTACTCTTAAGTTTTCCAGGTCCTAGATGCGACAATTTAGACGTACCCACATAGCTAGAAATTGAGCTCATTAATCAAAATGATTTTTCGATTAAATTATGGATCATTTTCACACGTTTCTACTGCAGACCATGGACATTCCAACAGGACTCAGCACGTGGCAACCAAAAAAGTCTTAAAAATGAGGTTCCTCACTTCATTTCTAACGCGCAATAGCTATGAAAATCTTCTCAATCCGTTTGACTTTTGCGCCTGAGGTATTTTGGAGAGTAAGATTGGCACTAAAAACTCCCCAAAGTGTCGATCATCTCAAGAGGCAAGGAATTACTTCGCTTGCATGAAAGTGGCCAAATGCCGAATTTGGTTTTCTTCGAGAAGAAGCTATTTCAAAATGATCTGTTTGTGAACAAACAAATCTATCGTGTTTACATGCTAAAGGGGTTAACTGAATTTTAGCCGCCAGAACTCAAAGGCCGCCGATGGTAGTAACGTCCTGTTGGGATGTCCTTGGTCTGCAGTCGAATATTGTATTTGCCCAGAGCTTCAATACAGTGTCTTAAGGACATTTTCCCGATAATATTCGGCATTTATTTTGACCCAACCGTCGACGAATACCATTGGCATCGACGGCGCTTGAATCCAACAATTTGGCGATAATAAATTACGTTTAACCCTCTAATGCCCCAATTTTTTTCTTTTTTTTTGCCAGCTGATTAAATATTCAATGTTAACGACACAAAAACAAGAAAACTAAACAAGAACAATTATGTACGGCCGTATGTTCGGCCAGGCCGAAGCTTATGTACCCTCCACCATGGATTGCGTAGAAACTTCTTTCAAACACTGCCATCCACAATCGAATTACTTAAGTTGCGGTAACGCTTGCCGATGGCAAGGTACCTTAAAACCTCTTAACACCGTCTTCTAAATTGTATGTAAGTCCATACGTGGTTATATTTACTCAAAAAAGATCGATCAAATACGTATATAACATAATTCAGTTTGACAAAATTTTCTATAGACATAACATTTTGACAAAATTTTCTATAGAAATAAAATTTTAACAAAATTTTCTATAGAAATAAAATTTTCACAAAATTTTCTATAGAAAGAAAATTTTGACAAAATTTTCTACAGAAATAAAATTTTAACAAACTTTTCTATAGAAATAAAATTTTGACAAAATTTACTACAGAAATAAAATTTTGACAAAATTTTCTATAGAAATAAAATTTTGACAAAATTTTCTATAGAAATAAAATTTTGGTAGATTATTTTTGACTCGAGTGGCAATCATGATTATGAACCGATATGGACCAATTTTTGTGTGATTGGAGATCGGCTATATATAACTATAAACCGATATGGAACAATTTTGGTATGGTTGTTAGCGGCCATATACTAACACCAAGTTCCACATTTGAACCGGATCGGATGAATTTTGCTCCTCCAAGAGGCTTCGGAGAACGTTTTATATGGGGGCTATATATAATTATGGACCGATGTGGACCAATTTTTGCACGGTTGTTAGATACCATATACCAACACCATGTACCAAATTTCAGCCGGATCGGATGAAATTTGCTTCTCTTTGAGGTTCCGCAAGCCAAATCTGGGGTCGGTTTATATGGGGGCTATATATAATTATGGACCGATGTGGACCAATTTTTGCGTGGTTGTTAGAGACCATATACCAACACCATGTACCAAATTTCAGCCGGATGGGATGAAATATGCTTCTGTTAGAGGCTCCACAAGCCAAATCTGAGGGTCCCTTTATATGGGGGCTATACGTAAAAGTGGACTGATATGGCCCATTTGCAATACCATCCGACCTACATCAATAACAACTACTTGTGCCAAGTTTCAAGTCGATAGCTTGTTTCGTTCGGATGTTAGCGTCATTTCAACAAACGGACGGACGGACATGCTTAGATCGACTCAGAATTTCACCACGACCTAGAATATATATACTTTATGGGGTCTTAAAGCAATATTTCGATGTGTTACAAACGGAATGACAAAGTTAATATACCCCCCATCCTATGGTGGAGGGTATAAAAATGTTTACGGTAAAATTCAGTATATGGTGCACAGCCTCTTGAACAGTTTTAACTAAGGGCGTTTTCGTTTCGCAAAAAAAATTTTGCCTTGGTGTTACACTACTTTTTCCCTCATTGTGTTTTCGCCCAAATGATAGTGTCATTCCAAAGTTATTATTAATTCACAACATTTTGAGGGGTACAGGAACCAAAATTTATGACAGTGTCCTTCATATGTGGCAATCAATTTCGAGAATGTTGCACCTTTTTTCCCAATCGAAATCGCCATAAGTTTTCCTTTTATTTTACCCATTTTTGTTGTCTTAAAGTGTGTTTTATTAAAAGCTTCCTGATTTACCGAAGCCCGCCTAAAGACGGGATTGGGCATTAGAGGGTTAAACTTCAATCCACTTTGTAATTGGAAATATTTCGGTGATTTTATTTCAGTGTTGGAAACCATTTTGCAAATTTTACCAATGCCGAGATGACTAACTGACAAGAGCGTGTACCAGACCTCCGGACCAGTCTTCGTAAGTGAAATAAGCACCTAAACGTAAAATATACAACATTTCAGCCTCCCATAAACTGCAGAATTTTTTCATATTCTCTAATCCCATATCACTGTGCAATGGCTCTATCTGCTTAAAAAACAAATATCAATTTCCGATGTCTGCACAGAGAACAAGATTTTAAGATTGAATCTGATCACATTTTATGTCACACACTTCAACAAACTCACACATAATCGATAATTCCAACTTGACCCACATGTGGAAAACCACAATTTCTCATAGGACAAAACCTAAATAACTATGCTAGTGTGCAAGAAATTAAATCGAACTTTAAATGTCTAAAACTCAATTACCAAAAACTATTTGGTGTGTAAAATTTTGTTGTCGTCATCAAGGACCTTGGAAATGCCACAAATACCAAAGGATGTCACACATCTTACACCTCACATCATATCGAAGATAGTCGGCTGGTGGACCATTACAATATATTCCCATAACAAAACCACTAGAGATAATTACGAAGTAAATATGAAGACAAATGAGGCTACACATACTAAAAGGTCCAAAGGACCAAAAACAAGGAAACATTCCGACAAGGACAAACCCTAGAATGGAATACAAATTATTTTCTAAAATAATTAAAATTGATGAAGGCTAGCATCCACAAGCTATTAAAAGAAAAGATAGCCAATATGGTGAAGAAGTAGGAGGAGAGATGTGAAAGAACTATTCTGGATTCAAGAAGAAATTTGTCCAAATGCATTATTCGGTACACACACTCACACAGCACTAATTGTAATAACTACAGCAAACGACCAATCATAGGGCAATGTTGCATCGGTTGCAGGAGAAGTATACTATAAATACACTGGAAGAGAAGTTTTATTTTTGGAGGTACGAAATCTTAAACAAACCAACTTTTTCTTTCTATTTTAAAAAACCTTTCTTTTAAGGCAAATAAAAGAGAAAATGTTCCCGTGACCATGAATAGCATGTCCTAAAATGTAGTTTGCATAATATTTCATATTAGGTCAATATTAGTTCAATGCATCATTAGATCTCAATCAAAATCAAATTCAATTTCCAATAAATTAGATTTAATCAGATATAATAATTTTTGGGATCAAACTATATTAGATCTTATGTTCAAATGAAATTAGATCCTGCAGTTTGTACGCTGGTAGTCAAAAATTAATAGCCAATGTTTGAAGCTTTTTCATCTTTAATCGAAAGATTCAATATATCGGTTAATTTAAAGATTATTTCTTTAAACATGGTTTTCTTTACTTTAAGGAAAATTAATCTTACTTCAAAGACATGTGACTTTGCCAGATTCGTGTCCTAAATTTAAAGAAGTAAAATTCTAAATCAAAGAATATAAAGTTGCTTTATTTACAAAAACACAATTGTCCTTAATATTGTGTACATTGAGTGATTTAAAATTTAGGTGCATAATCATTCACATTAGGTCAATATTTTTTTCAGTGTAGGACGCATACTCACATAAATGTGAGCCGAATAAATTTTTAATATCAAAATTAAAGAATTCAATTTTGATTTTGTGATGAATTCTAAATGTTCAACTGTAGTGCTACGCCGTTTTGCTGAGTAGCTATGTGCAGGATTAAAAAAAATTAAATTTTTGCGAAAATTTCTATAGAAATAAAATTTTCGTATTTTTGTGTATTGTTGACCTATTTTATGATTATTCTGATTATTAATTTTGTTCGGCTTGAAGTCATAGAAACAATCGATTATTGATTTGTTTTAATATTTATTTCCAATATTTCGGTTTGTGCCACCAACCATCTTCTGGGATTTTGTATCTACATAAAATACAAAAATTAAATTACATTTAATGTTCACAAAAATCACAATTATTATTTAAGATATAATTTATTGAAAATACCTAACTTTCAAAACGAACAGCAGCACAAAAACTCAAGTTAGGTATTTTCAATAAATTATATCTTAAATAATAATTGTGATTTTTGTGAACATTAAATGTAATTTAATTTTTGTATTTTATGTAGATACAAAATCCCAGAAGATGGTTAGTGGCACTAACCGAAATATTGGTAATAAATATTAAAACAAATCAATAATCGATTGTTTCTATGACCTCAAGCCGAAAAAAAATTAATAATCAAAATAAAATGTTGTAAAAATTTTAATGTACAAAAAATTTATTTTCTCCGATGCTTATTTCCGGAAGTGTATGGTATTCAATATAAGACGAAAAATTGTCAAAATTTTACTTCTCTAGCAAATTTTGTCAATATTTTACTTTTATAGAAAATTTTGTCAAAATTTTATTTCTATACAAAATTTGTCAAAAATTTTGTTTCTATAGACAATTTTGTCAAAATTTTATTTTTATAGAAAATTTTACCAAAACTTTATTTCTATAGAAATTTTGTCAACATTTTATTTCTATGGAAGCTTTTGACAAAACTTTATTTCTATAGAAAATTTTGTTAAAATTTTATTTCTATACAAAATTTGTCAAAATTTTGTTTCTATAGAAAATTTTGACAAAATAATAAACACCGCGAACAATTTCATAAATAGAGTTTTGACAATAAGTGACAAGATATATCATCATCAAAATAAGCAAAAGATACGAGACATTTTATTAATGAATGACTTCCCAAAGAAGACTATAAAAGATTTATTACAACGTGCACAGAAGCCAAAAAAGGACAATATCAATAAGGAGCCAAAAATATATAAATCTGTCACTTTTATACCTGGTTTCTCCGAAAGATTCAAAAACTCTGAAATTTATGACAAGGACAAGATTCAACTCGCTTTCAGAACGCACAATACAATGGACCAATTCTATGGGAAAACAAAATCAAAAGTTAAAAAGGAGGACAAATCAAATTTAGTATACCAAATAAAATGTAATGGAGACGGGTCCGACATATGCCAAAAGGTATATGTTGGTACTACAGGAACTAAATTAAAGACGAGAATTTCATCCCACAAATCTGACCACAAGGCTAGAGATAAGCCATTGGATCAAAAGACGGCACTCGCAACCCACTGTACACAAACTGGACACAGCCCGAATTTTGACGATGTAGATGTATTAGTGCAAGAGAGTAATCCGTTCCGACGATATACCTTAGAGATGCTTTATATCACCGACGTTCCCAGCGAGAAGAGATTAAACTTTAAAACAGACACAGATAAATGTTCTCAAATGTATAGATACATCATAAAAAAACACGGACGCAGACATATTTAGTTGGCAATCAAATTTTCTAAAAAACAGACGTAATCACTCTCTACAATTTTTTGATTATTTCCTAAAAATACTTTAATGTAAATATAAATTGTTTGTGTTACTCGTACATTGTGTACTAATATTTGTTATTTATGTAGATCCCCGTCGAAGACTAACGATGTTAGTCGAAATATTGGAGAATAAAGTTAACAAGTAATCAAAAATCGTAAAAAGGATTTTTTATTAAAAGGACCTCAAGCCAAAATAATAATAAAATAAATTTTGACAAAACTTTATTTCTATAGAAAATTTTGCTAAAATTTTATTTCTATAAAATATTTTGTGAAATTTATATTTTTATAGAAATTTTTGTCAAAATTTTATTTCTACAGAAAAAATTATCAACATTTTACTTTTATATGGAAAATTTTGTCAAAATTTTATTTCTATAGAAAATTTTGCTAAAATGTTATTTCTACAGAAAAATTTATAAACATTTTACTTTTATATGGAAAATTTTGTCAAAATTTTATTTCTGTAGAAACATTTTTCAAAATTTTATTTCTATTGAAAATTTCGCAAAAATTTTATTTCTATTGAAAATTTCGCAAAAATTTTATTTCTATAGAAAATTTTTTTCAAAATTTTATTTCTATAAAATTTTGCTAAAATTTTATGTCTATAGAAAATTTTTTCAATTTTTTATTTCTATAAAAAATCTTGTCAACATTTTATTTCTATAGACAATTTTGTCAAAATTTTATATCTATAGAAATTTTTATAGAAATTTATCAACATTTTACTTTTATATGGAAAATTTTGTCAAAATTTTATTTCTATAGAAAATTTTGCTAAAATTTTATTTCTACAGAAAAATTTATAAACATTTTACTTTTATATGGAAAATTTTGTCAAAATTTTATTTCTATAGAAAATTTTTTCAAAATTTTATTTCTGTTTAGCATTGCGCTAAACTTTTGCTCAACACTGTGGAGCTACACTTTTGAGCAGCACTGTAGCTAGCGGTGCATTGACACACACATGCATCGCTAGTTACAGGTGTTGCTCTCTCCACAGTGTTGTTGCATTCATCAGCTGAATGGAGAAAAAAACGAATTTGGCGATTAACTCCAGTAATATTGAAAGATGTCAAATATTTCATATTGTTTGCGTACTTTAAACCCGAAACGTCGCCGTGACAAATATTAAATACGACAAAAGTGAATTGGAAAATAAAGAAGAGATAAATTTGTGAAATTTGGAACAAACAGAGAGTGATATTAAATAAATATTGTATAAAAGAAAAATACAGCCCAGAACTATTGTATTAAAATTACACTAAAAACATTATTGCACATTGAAATTGTTAAAATTTTAAATAAACTAACTACTTAATATTAAATTATCTAACACAAACAAAATGAACAGAGAATGAAGTAACACTTAAACTATTGTTTGTACACGCAAAAAAAATAATAATAAATTAATTAAAATCTTAAAACTACAATAAAATTGTTTTAAAATCTACATTTGTTAAAGCAAAAAAAACTATACCTAAAATCTATACATGCAAAAACAGTAAATTGTACATAGTGAAAATTTACATACCTACCTAGTTACATTTTTATACTTACCATACCTCGTTGAATTTCATATACTTAAAATTATTGCACTAAAAACCAATTACCTGTAAAAATAATTGAACCTAAATACTTACCATTACAAACCCTTTATACTTACCATTACAAAACCTTTTATACTTACCAACATAAAGTTTGTGAAAATAAAACCTGAAATTTTAAAGTGAAACTACATACCATTTTCGTCTTCTCATTTTCAAACGGTTAAAGTTAAACATTATTTGGTCCATTCGAACCGTATTGTGAAAAATTTGTGAAATAATTTAATCTTGCTATTTTCATCGTGAATTGCACATAACCCCTTGGTATCAAAAAAAGTAGAAAAGTTTAAAAAAGTGAACATTGTGAATCTATCAAACAAACGCTAGAACAAAATTAACATAACTATATAACATCGAGAGTGGAAAAAATATATAAAATATTATTAACAAATTCTTAATCAAAAACAGTCTTCGATTCGGCTCGGTAATAAAAGAAATTTTACAAAACACAACAACACAAAATCCATCGAGCCTTCTAGAATCTTGGAAGGAAGATCCCGTTGAAGCGGTACATAAGTTTCAGCCACACATAACACCAACAAAACAAAAAACAAAGTACAACATACAAAGTGAGTACAAGCTTTCTTTTCGTTTTTTGGCGCGACAAGACAACAGAATACATTGGGCGCAGCACATACGGCACTCTTCCATGATTTCATCCAATGAGTTGTTGTTTTTACATGCTTGACCCTATATATTTTGTGTGTTTGACCCGTGCATAAACTATTTTTTGCGGAAAATTGTTTGACCCCTTATTGAGCAGCAAATTTCTTGGATAGAATTGACCCGTTAAATTATCAATGCGTTTAGACTCAATTTGTTTACTTAAAGACCGAATAATAAAACGTTTTACATGATCTCCTTATTAAAATATTACGTATATCGTTATTGCTATTGGGTGCCATGATTTATCATTCGTATCTCTATTCTCGTTTTTGGTGTTTATTATCTTGCTGGTAGCCATTTTGCACGCTTATGATCTGCCAAATAACCTAACTTGATTTTAATCGGATAATTAGCAACAGAAATTTACATGACACAAACAATTTTTAATCGCTCGAAAATTGGGCTAAAATTTATTGGTCTTGTATATATTTTCTACATAAAATTATTTTTTTTTGGAAATTCATGAAAGAACTGAATTGAAGTTAAACTATCATCGAATTGATTGAAGGAAATTGTACCGAAATAATTCTTAGCAATGCCCATGTACATTTTGATTCGATGTTTGCGGTAACTTTGAAGTGTGGAAAGTTTTACATTCGATTTCTTTGCTGACTTTTCTGCGGAGGATATATGGTATTGTGGTAACAAAAAAGAAAACTGTATTGGAAAATTTTTGTCTTTGTTGAAATTTTTCAATTTTCAATTTTGAAACTTTTGCACCGACCCACGTATACTTACTTTTACACCACCCCTCGTACATGTTCCATTTGGTAATTGGCAAACTGACTTAAGTCAATTAAAAATAAATTCAACCGATATTTTGCAAAATGACCCAAGTCAACTCTTAAAAATAAAAGTTTGTAAATATAAACCACAATTTCCCCTTTTCAACGGCTATAAATACTCATGGGACATTTTCATACGTTTTGAAGAGGTTATTTCTTGGTTTTGGAAAAATTATTTTTCTTGTTTGTTGGAACCCTGAACAATAACGAGATTGGAAGAAAATTGTAATGGTGCGATTTATTGTATGCTTGTTGGATTTAAAATTTGCACAAAATAAAAGCTGAATACTTGAGTAATTTATTAGTTTGTCAACTATTTTCATCTGAGTGGATTAATACGAAATTTTCGACCCTCAAGTTCTTACAAGAATTGCATATACTTTTTCCAATTATAAATTTTTGAAATCTTACATAATTATCAAGTTTTTTTTTGGAACTATATGGTTTTACTTTATCCTGCAAGAACGTTTGACTCGGTGACCCGCTTGTCTCACGATCCGACATTTTAGGATTTTTGCCAACCTGTGTTGTCTTGTCTTGCGAATTTTTGTTATTGGTCCGGGGAAGTAATTAATCATTTGACACCATTTTCTTCTTGTACTCAAATTTATTGAAATTTATAGATCCGAACATAACCCTTCAAAATTAATGACTTATTTTGCAAGTGGTTAAGATTCTGGCTTACTTAATTCTCATTTTGCTAATCTTTGCTAAGTTTTGTTGTATCAAAATTTTGACATAAGAAATCGAATTGGGCAAAATGGAGAAAATTTTTAAGGAGACATTTGTAAACAGTGTCAATGATTTGAACGATTTCGAAAGTATTTATGCTGTTGCAAAAACCACGGAAGATATTCGAGAACTTGAGACCCTAAGGGTAGAAGTTGAGACCCTGTGGAAAAATGTTAAAAAAGCATATTTAGATTGTCGCGATTATGTTCCACAAGGTGATGAGCAACCAATAGATAAAGCGAAACTTCGGACCCACTACAGCGAAGCGATGTCGTCATACAAAAGAGTTTTGAGTTCGATCAATGCTGATGTAATCGCCTTAAGGGACCACGCGGCCAAAGAAAAGGCAGAAAGGCAGTCTTTAGAGACCCATGACACGAATCTTGATTTTTCGCCAGCTTTAAGACTTCCTCCCTGCGATACGGACATTTTTTGTGGAGGATACAGCGCTTGGCCCACCTTTAGGGATCTTTTTTCTGCCATTTACATTAACAACTCTCGCCTTAGTAACGTCGAAAAACTCTTCCATCTGACACAGAAAATTTCAGGTGAAGCAAGAGAAATAATTAGTAATGTTCCTCTAACCAACGATGGGTTTACGTTGGCGTGGAAGAATTTGAAGGATCGTTACGAGAACAAAAGAATGCAGGTTAATGAGCAATTGAAAACTCTTTTCAATTTGCCAAATGTCTCCGTCGACTCAAGTCATTCAGTTCAAAAACTTCAGAGAACAGTGAATAGTTGCATTCGGACTTTAGAGACACTTGGGGTAGAAGTCAAGGAATGGGACCCAATTCTAATATATCTTTGTTCTGCAAAATTACCAAGACCTTTTCTCGAGGAATTTGAGAATTCTTTAGAGGATTGTAAGACTCTCCCAATTTGGCATCAATTCGACCTTTTTTTGACTCACAAGTTCAAGACTCTCGAATCGGTGGGAAATATAAAACCAATATTTAGTAAACAGAACCAGATTAAATTTGATAATAACAGATATAAATCGGATAAGGGAAAGTTCGTCAATAGTTTTCAAACCAACGTTTCACAGAAGCCTCATTATTCGGGGATCAAAAATAAATTTAATCCGAAACCAGTTGCTGTAAATTCGAAAACCATTGTTCCAAATTCAAGTTCAAGTAGTCAAATGTGCCCACTTTGCAAAGAAAGGCATTTTATTCGGGATTGTCCCAAATTTATTGAAAAAAATATCAATGATCGAATCCATGTCGTCAAAATTTCACATCTTTGTTACAATTGTCTATCATCCAACCATGGCATTAAAGATTGTAAAAGCAAATATACTTGTCGAGAATGTAACATGCGACATCATACAATGTTACATAAGGGAACGGAAACCCAACCTATCACTCATGACCCAACAAGAGACTTGGTACGACCCAGCACTAGTACTGCGGCTTTAACAACTCAAATACAGTCCACTCCAAACATTGAAAACAATATTACGACTTTAACCCTTCAAGATGATCGAACTTGTGAGTATCATCCCAGAGGTACATTACTTTTCACGGCTTTGGTCCAAATCGAATCTCGAGGACAATTGTTTGATGCCAGAGCGATCATTGACTCTGGATCTCAATCCACTTTCATATCTGAAAAACTCAAGAATAAATTGTGTTTGCCAACTAGACGAAATTTAGTACATATTACGGGAGTCAGTGAGATGTTGGCAGAAACTTCTACAAAAGCTTGTCTTTTCAATTTACATTCTCGCCTAGACCCGAGTTTCCATTTAGAAGTTTGGGCTCCTGTTTTGCGGACCCTTCCATCCAATTTACCAGTACAAAACCTAGACTTAGCACAACTTAGGGATGTTGTCAATCTTGATTTGGCAGATCCAAAATTTTACATCAGTCAACCAGTTGATCTTCTAATTGGAATGGATATTGGACCCTTAATTTTTGATATTGAGACTCCAATGAAATCAATCGGCTCTTTATTGGCCCAACACACTGTTTTTGGATGGATTGTTGGTGGACCAATAGTTCAAGGAAATGTTGTCGAAAACCGAATTTCTTTACACAACACTGTTTCCATAGAGAATATTCTCACTCGTTTTTGGGAGGTGGAGGAAATCCCAAAAAAGATTTTGAGATCAGAAGATGACGCCTTTTGCGAGTTAAATTTCAAAAACACTACAAAGCGTAATGAACAGGGTAGATATATTGTGACTCTCCCATTTAAAAGTTGTGAAGAATTAGGGAACTCTCGAAATATCGCAATGGCACAATTTTTCCGAATGGAGCGGAAGTTAATGAAGACTCCTGATATAAAATTACAATATGATCAAACGATTTTAGAATATTTGGCACTTGGTCACATGAGAAAAATTTCTCCTCAGGAAATCTCGAAGACACCTAATTATTATCTACCGCATCATGCGGTGATAAAACCTGATCGTTTGACTACAAAACTTCGGGTTGTTTTTAATGCATCAAGCCCTTCCTCAAATAAACGTAGTCTCAATGATAATCTGTTTACGGGACCCATTCTCCAGCAAGATCTTGTCATACAAATTCTGAAGTGGAGGTTCTTCAGGTATGTTTATAGTGCGGATGTCACAAAAATGTACAGACAAATTCTGCTCGACAAAAGTCAAACACAATACCAGCGCATACTTTTTAGAAAATCGCCTACGGACCCATTAGACGATTTTGAACTTTTAACAGTCACCTTTGGTGTCAACTGTGCTCCCTTCCTCGCAATCCGGACACTTCTTCAACTTGCAGAAGATGTGGCGGACACATATCCCCTTGCGTCACAGATTATACGAGAAAACTTGTACGTAGATGATGTTCTGACTGGAGCGCACACGGTTGAGGACGCTATTAAATCTCGTAAAGAGTTAATTCTAGCTTTGGACTCTGCGGGTTTTCAACTAATGAAATGGTCGTCTAACAGTCATGAAATTATTCAAGATTTACCTTCGGAACAATTGCTGCCACTTAATTGGTTGGATTTGTCTGAAGACTCGTCAACCAAGACACTAGGAGTTAGGTGGAATATACCGGGGGATTATTTCACATTTAATCAACCCACTATAGAAGTTAGGCAAAATTACACCAAAAGAGAAGTTTTGTCTTCTATTGCAAAGCTATTTGACCCATGTGGATGGTTAGCGCCTGTAATTATAGTAGCCAAGTTGGTCATGCAGCAAATATGGCTAGACAAAATCGATTGGGATGATCCTTTGAAAACAATTACACTCATGAATTGGCAAAATTTTGTAAAAAATAGCGACGCTATTGAATCTGTAAGAATTCCTAGATGGATTCATTTTATCCCAAGATCAAAAATAGAGATTCATGGGTTTTGTGATGCATCCGAGTGTGCATATGGGGCAGCTTTATACATTCGTGTGGAACTCCAAGATAACCAAGTAGAAACTCATCTGATTGCTGCTAAGACCCGAGTTGCTCCAATTAAAAAGATTTCATTGCCCCGACTCGAGTTGTGCGGAGCAGTTTTACTTTCTAAATTAGCATCAGCAACCATTACAAATCTTCAAATTTCAAATTTCTCAACCCAGTTTTGGACTGATTCTACAATCGTGTTAGCGTGGTTGAAAAAGCCTCCATGTGCGTGGAGTACATTTGTGGGAAATCGTGTATCTGAAATTCTGGAAAATGTTGGCAACGATAAGTGGCGACATGTTGACTCCGAAGATAACCCTGCTGATGTAGCTAGTAGAGGTTGTACGCCTTCTGAATTGAAGTCTCATCATTTATGGTGGCATGGGCCACAATGGTTGAAATTGCCTGGAGATAGATGGCCGAATTTTGAAACTTTGGAAGACACAAACTTAGAGACAAAGACTGTGAAGGTTTTAACTGCTTCCACAACTCGAGTCGGGGCAATGAAATCTTTTTAATTGGAGCAACTCGGGTCTTAGCAGCAATCAGATGAGTTTCTACTTGGTTATCTTGGAGTTCCACACGAATGTATAAAGCTGCCCCATATGCACACTCGGATGCATCACAAAACCCATGAATCTCTATTTTTGATCTTGGGATAAAATGAATCCATCTAGGAATTCTTACAGATTCAATAGCGTCGCTATTTTTTACAAAATTTTGCCAATTCATGAGTGTAATTGTTTTCAAAGGATCATCCCAATCGATTTTGTCTAGCCATATTTGCTGCATGACCAACTTGGCTACTATAATTACAGGCGCTAACCATCCACATGGGTCAAATAGCTTTGCAATAGAAGACAAAACTTCTCTTTTGGTGTAATTTTGCCTAACTTCTATAGTGGGTTGATTAAATGTGAAATAATCCCCCGGTATATTCCACCTAACTCCTAGTGTCTTGGTTGACGAGTCTTCAGACAAATCCAACCAATTAAGTGGCAGCAATTGTTCCGAAGGTAAATCTTGAATAATTTCATGACTGTTAGACGACCATTTCATTAGTTGAAAACCCGCAGAGTCCAAAGCTAGAATTAACTCTTTACGAGATTTAATAGCGTCCTCAACCGTGTGCGCTCCAGTCAGAACATCATCTACGTACAAGTTTTCTCGTATAATCTGTGACGCAAGGGGATATGTGTCCGCCACATCTTCTGCAAGTTGAAGAAGTGTCCGGATTGCGAGGAAGGGAGCACAGTTGACACCAAAGGTGACTGTTAAAAGTTCAAAATCGTCTAATGGGTCCGTAGGCGATTTTCTAAAAAGTATGCGCTGGTATTGTGTTTGACTTTTGTCGAGCAGAATTTGTCTGTACATTTTTGTGACATCCGCACTATAAACATACCTGAAGAACCTCCACTTCAGAATTTGTATGACAAGATCTTGCTGGAGAATGGGTCCCGTAAACAGATTATCATTGAGACTACGTTTATTTGAGGAAGGGCTTGATGCATTAAAAACAACCCGAAGTTTTGTAGTCAAACGATCAGGTTTTATCACCGCATGATGCGGTAGATAATAATTAGGTGTCTTCGAGATTTCCTGAGGAGAAATTTTTCTCATGTGACCAAGTGCCAAATATTCTAAAATCGTTTGATCATATTGTAATTTTATATCAGGAGTCTTCATTAACTTCCGCTCCATTCGGAAAAATTGTGCCATTGCGATATTTCGAGAGTTCCCTAATTCTTCACAACTTTTAAATGGGAGAGTCACAATATATCTACCCTGTTCATTACGCTTTGTAGTGTTTTTGAAATTTAACTCGCAAAAGGCGTCATTGAAGTCTCATCATTTATGGTGGCATGGGCCACAATGGTTGAAATTGCCTGGAGATAGATGGCCGAATTTTGAAACTTTGGAAGACACAAACTTAGAGACAAAGACTGTGAAGGTTTTAACTGCTTCCACTTTTGAAGACCCTTTGTTACGATTCTCTTCATTGTCACGCGCTTACAGGGTAATGAGTTATGTTTTACGTTTTTGGAGAAATACTGGGAAAAGTAGATCACATCTTAGAATTTCGACCCAGGAGATAACTCCAGAAGAAGTTCAAGAAACAAAACGACATTTGCTCATTATGACTCAAAGTCAATATTTTGCACACGAATACACTAACTTAGTGAAGAAAATGAAAATTGCGTCTACTAGTAGTTTATTGACAATGAACCCATTTATTGACTCAAATGGGATTATGCGGTCAAATGGGCGACTTGTACAATCTCCTGTTCTAAGTTATAACGAAAGACATCCCATTCTTTTGCCATACGATGCTCGCTTTACACAACTTTTAGTTGAATTTACGCATAAGGTTACTCTTCATGGTGGTAATCAACTTATGACTCGTGTTTTGAGATCGGAATTCTGGATATTCCGATTAAAACCTTTGGTGAAGAAAGTAATACATAGCTGTAAGACTTGCATTTTATTTAAAAGACACACACAATCTCAGATAATGGCCTCACTTCCACCTGAACGTACCTTTCTTTCCCGACCTTTTACTAATACAGGTGTTGATTTTGCAGGACCCTTCAACATTAAAAACTATAAAACAAGGGTCTGCTTAATAACCAAAGGTTATATCTGTATTTTTGTGTGTTTTGCGACAAAGGCTGTTTACTTAGAAGCTACAAGTGATTTATCGTCACAGTCTTTTCTTGCGGCTTTTTCACGATTTATTGCTCGAAGAGGTTGTCCCTCTTGTATTTATTCAGATAATGGGAAGAATTTCACGGGTGCAGCAGAACTTTTGAAGAAAGATCGTCTACAATTTATGAAAGCTTTACAAACCCAAACGTTGCAACAATATTCTCACAACAATCTTGTTTGGAAATTTATACCCCCTGGTGCCCCTCACATGGGCGGCTTGTGGGAAGCGGGTGTGAAATCGCTGAAGACCCATTTAAGAAAGTTTATTCCTAGTATGAGCTTCACCTTTGAAGAATTATCTACGATATTGGCCCGTATAGAGGCTTGTTTAAATTCACGACCTTTGTATAGGGCAAACGATGATCCAAACGATTTTTCTCCTCTGACCCCTGGTCATTTTTTGATCGGAACTTCCATGTTGGCTCCAGCTGAGCCTGATATATCAGATCAAGATGTCACACTTGCAAACAGGTGGCAACGACTCAAAATTGTGTCTCAATATTTCTGCACGAGGTGGAAGTCAGAATACCTTAAAGAATTGCATCGTCGCAACAAATGGAAGTACCAGCAAGAAAATTTAAAGGAAAATGATCTCGTAGTAATAAAAGATGACAGATTTCCTCCAACTGACTGGGCAATGGGTCGGGTTGAGAAAATATATCCAGGAACAGACCAAAACATAAGGGTAGTAGATATACGAACGGCAAAGGGGACATTCAGTAGACCCGTTACGAAGCTGGTCAAACTTTTTTCCGCATGACTAGCTTTTTGCGCCTTAATCAAAGAAACTTGGTACTCGCAGCGAATTTTTATTTCAGATATGGCTGCCTATTTACCACGCCCTGAAAGAGTGGATGATGAGAGACGCGGTCGGGATAGGAACCACAGGGCAACAGATAGGACTCAACGACATCGCTCTAATAACCGTCAAAACCAGCATGTGGATTGGCGCGGCAGACCATCTTTTTGGAAATACTCCTGTGGCCTCTGTCAAGAGGATCACGCCCTCAGTTCTTGTTCTCGATTTCTAGAGAAAACCGTGTCACAGCGTTATGAGGTAGTCGAGAGGCGTGGTTATTGCCGAAACTGTTTAGCACGAAGTCATCTTGCCCCCGACTGCCCTTCTCTCAGTGGATGTCGAAGATGTAATATGCGCCACCACTCTCTGCTTCATGGAGCCCCCCAATTTGATGACCCCTTAAGACCCGCACATCTTTTTGGACCCTTAGTAGATGCGCCGCCATCAGATCCTGCGCCATCGCCAGACAATGATGCACCTTTGAGATGGGACTTGGTTTTTGTACCGACGGCAACGGTACGAGTGTCGGAAGACGGAGTTGATACCTGGACGACAATACGGGCAATAATCAACCAAGCATCTACAATGTCAAGAATTGCATATTCGACTTTTCGCCGCATAGGTCTCCGGTCCTTCATACATCAAGGCCGTCGGTTCACTACATTTCGTTTAAGACCTCGGAGTACCAATAGTACGTGGGCGCTGCGTGTTAACGCCCTAATCACTAACGAATTGCCGACCCGGCCGTACTCAGACCCAATTCTAGAAGACCCGACCCGAGACCTTGCTGCGGATACGCTAGCAGACATTGACCCACGTGCAAATACAACTATAGACTTAGAACTTGGAGCGGACGTCTACCCAGCGCTAAGAAGGGATGGGCATGTTTTCACCGGATTAGGCGATGTGCACGCATATCAAACTATTCTGGGCTACACCTTTGCTGGTCCTATCAGGAATATGCCAACGAACTAAACCATCAAATAATTTGTAAAAATACACTTGTCACGGCGGGCCCAGAATGTTTAGCATTGCGCTAAACTTTTGCTCAACACTGTGGAGCTACACTTTTGAGCAGCACTGTAGCTAGCGGTGCATTGACACACACATGCATCGCTAGTTACAGGTGTTGCTCTCTCCACAGTGTTGTTGCATTCATCAGCTGAATGGAGAAAAAAACGAATTTGGCGATTAACTCCAGTAATATTGAAAGATGTCAAATATTTCATATTGTTTGCGTACTTTAAACCCGAAACGTCGCCGTGACAAATATTAAATACGACAAAAGTGAATTGGAAAATAAAGAAGAGATAAATTTGTGAAATTTGGAACAAACAGAGAGTGATATTAAATAAATATTGTATAAAAGAAAAATACAGCCCAGAACTATTGTATTAAAATTACACTAAAAACATTATTGCACATTGAAATTGTTAAAATTTTAAATAAACTAACTACTTAATATTAAATTATCTAACACAAACAAAATGAACAGAGAATGAAGTAACACTTAAACTATTGTTTGTACACGCAAAAAAAATAATAATAAATTAATTAAAATCTTAAAACTACAATAAAATTGTTTTAAAATCTACATTTGTTAAAGCAAAAAAAACTATACCTAAAATCTATACATGCAAAAACAGTAAATTGTACATAGTGAAAATTTACATACCTACCTAGTTACATTTTTATACTTACCATACCTCGTTGAATTTCATATACTTAAAATTATTGCACTAAAAACCAATTACCTGTAAAAATAATTGAACCTAAATACTTACCATTACAAACCCTTTATACTTACCATTACAAAACCTTTTATACTTACCAACATAAAGTTTGTGAAAATAAAACCTGAAATTTTAAAGTGAAACTACATACCATTTTCGTCTTCTCATTTTCAAACGGTTAAAGTTAAACAATTTCTATTGAAAATTTCGCAAAAATTTTATTTCTATAGAAAATTTTTTCAAAATGTTATTTCTATAGAAAATTTTGCTAAAATTTTATGTCTATAGAAAATTTTGTCAAATTTTTATTTCTGTAGAAAATATTGTCAAAATTCTATAAAAAAATTTTCAAATTTTTATTTTTTAGAAAATTTTGTCAAAATTTTATTTCTATAGAAAAATTTCGCAAAAATTTAATTTCTATAGAAAATTTCGCAAAAACTTTATTTATATAGAACATTTCGGAAAAATTTTATTTCTATAGAAAATTTTGCCAAAATTTTATTTCTATAGAAAATTTTGCCAAAAGACGATGGATCACTTATCACCACGACAGTGCGAGTTCTTGCACATCGATCAATGTTTTTCGAAACCTGAAGAAGCGGTTGATGCGTTTAGAATGAATGTTTTAGAGATGCCTCAATAAGAGTGGCAAAAGTGTTTCGACAATTGGTTCAAACGCATACACAAATTGTATAGATTTTAAGGGGGAATATTCTGAAAAAGATTATCAATAATTGTTGTTTTTTTTTTTTTGGTCGACATATAAAAGACAATCCTGGAATAAGCCATTTGAAATCTATGGATATTTGTGGATATTCACCACATGTTCATTCCACCTACATCAGTGAATACCAATAACTGCGATCCCATAAAATGGTAGATCCCAATTTCATTAACCCGCCTAAGGTAGGATGTCAACTCTAGTTGACAAAAACAAAACCCCAGAGATTTTAGTGAATGTTAAAGCAACTAAGCGGCCGATTACTTCCCACGATTAACTTGTCAAATTATGATTGGTCATAGTTGTTGTTGTTGTCAACCATCATTGTTGACATTAGTTGAGTGGAACTGTTGCAAACATCATCTCCACCATCATCCCACCGTAGCCTTGTGATTGTGGTTGAGCAGATTAAGTTGCCTGAATTGTGTTAACCTTTCAGTTGGGAGGGGGACCCGATTGTAAAAGTGATTTCAAATTGGAAGGATTTACGATGACGATGATGATGGTGGTTTTATGCATAGCCAAAGGGAAACCAGGAGAATGGTCCATCCTTACAGTTATTGCAGCCTTGTCATTCATTGTGTCTGTAGCAGCCACAACATTGTGTTCCATAATAAGTTTCCTCATTATGTGAATGTTTGCAAATGGAGATTTTCAAAGGATTATCAGAAAATGAAACTATGGTTGTTTAATGTTTTCTCTCACTTTGGTGATGTTGTTGCTGTTCATTTTGTTGAGAACTATAAGCGTGATTTACGATTATTTAATGGAAGTGCAATTTTGAGTAACATTAATGTGGACTTTTCTGTGGTAAAATTTAATTTCAGCAATAATGTAAATTACATTAATTATTTTATGTTAATATATTTAACGTTGTTGGATTGTGAGTGCACTCCGCTTAAAGGAGACTGGAGAAAGTTTATTCCTTGGAGAGAGAACAAATAAGAAATTTATGAAATGCATCAACATCAATATCACATTCAAGGTTTCTGTAGAAATAAAATTAAGGTAAAATTTTCTATAGAAATAAAATTTAGCACAAATTTTCTATAGGAAAACCTTTTGCAAAATATTTCTATAGAAATAAATTGTTGCAAATAATTTTTAGAGAAATACAAGTTGCAAATATTTTCTATAGAAGTACTATTTTGCCAACATTTTCTATAGAAAAAAAATTGACAATTGTTTTTTAAATTTTTACACAATTTTCTATAGAAAAAAAATTGGCAAAATTTTCTATAGAAATAACATTTTGCAAAACATTTCTGTAGAAATAAAATTTTGCAAAAATTTTCTATAGGAAAATCTTTTTCAAAACATTTCTATAGATATAAATTGTTGCACATATTTTCTATAGAAGTACAATTTTGCCAAAATTTTCTATAGACACAAAAAAAATTGACAATTTTTATACCCACACTGTGGAACAGGGTATTATAAGTTAGTGCATATGTTTGCAACACCCAGAAGGAGACGAGATAGACACATGGTGTCTTTGGCAAAAATGCTCAGGGTGGGCTCCTGAGTCCATATAGCCATGTCCATCTGTCCGTGAACACATTTTTGTAATCAAAGCCTAGGTCGCAGTTTTAGTCCAATCGACTTCAAATTTGACACAAGTATGTGTTTTAGCTCAGAATAGAACCCTATTGATTTTGGAAGAAATCGGTTCAGATTTAGATATAGCTCCCATATATATATTTCGCCCGATATGGACTTATTTGGCCCAGAAGCTAGAGTTTTGCCCTAATTTGCTTAAAATTTTGCACAGGAAGAACATTTAGTACTATATTCAAGTGTGCCAAATTTTATTGAAATCGGTTCAGTTTTAGATATAGCTCCCATGTATATCTTTCGCCCAATATGGATTAATACGGTCCCAGAAGCCAGAGTTTTACCCCGATTTGCTTGAAATTTTGCACTAGGAGTACAATTAGTAGGGTAGTCAAGTGTGCCAAATTTTATTGAAATCGGTTCAGATTTAGATATAGCTCCCATATATAGCTTTCGCCCGATTTACACTCATATGACCACAGTGGCCAATCTTTTACTCCGACTTAATTGAAATTTTGCACAGGGAGTAGAATTGGCATTGTAGCTATGCGTGTCAAATTTGGTTGAAATCGGTTCAGATTTAGATATATCTCACATATATAGCTTTCGCCCGATTTACACTCATATGACCACAGAGGCCAATTTTTAACTCCGATTTAGTTGAAATTTTGCACAGGGAGTAGAATTAGCATTGTTGCTATGCGTGCCAAATTTGGCTGAAATTGGTTCAGATTTAGATATATCTCCCATATATATGTTTTTCTGATTTCGACAAAAATGGTCAATGTTGGTACCATTTTCCATGCAAAATCGCCACTGCTTAGTCGAAAAGTTGTAAAAATGACTCTAAGTTTCCTAAACTTCTAATACATGTATATCGAGCGATAAATAAAAAACTTTTGCGAAGTTTCCTTAAAATTGCTTCAGATTTAAATGTTTTCCACCATAGTGCATTAGCCGACTTAAATTTTGATTCAACAGATTTTGTACAAGTCTATCAAATTCTGTCCAGTTCGACTGATATTTAAATGTATGTATTTGGGACAAACCTTTATATATAGCCCCCAACACATTTGACGGATGTGATATGGTATCGAAAATTTAGATCTACAAAGTGGTGCAGGGTATAATATAGTCGTGCCCGCCCGACTTTAGACTTTCCTTACTTGTTTCTTTTAATTTTGAGAAAATTTTCTATAGAAAAAAAAAATTGGCAAAATTTTCTATAGAAATAAAATTTTGCAAAAATTTTCTGAAGAAACAAAATGTTGACAAAATTTTCCATAAAAAATAGAATTTTGCAAAAATTTTCTATCGAAATAAAATTTTGCAAAAAATTTCTATAAAAATTAAATTTTGTTGTTGTTTTTTTTATTGCAGCTTAAAACCATACATTGACTAAACTACATGTGTAGCTTAACCAACAGAGGAAAAGAATGTTTGTCAAAATGTATAGGGCTTTGCCCAACTAAATTTGACAAACATTCTTTTCCTCTGTTGGTTAAGCTACACATGTAGTTTAGTCAATGTATGGTTTTAAGCTGCAATAAAAAAACAACAACAATGCTTAAAGAACAAAATAACAAAACAAAACGAAGGGAAATAAAATTTTGCAAAAAATTTATAGAGAAATTAAATTTTGCAAAAATTTTCTATAGAAATAAAATATTGACAAAATTTTCTATAGAAAAAATTTTTTGCAAAACATTTCTATAGAAATAAAATTTTGCAAAAATTTTCTGCAGAAACAAAATGTTGACAAATTTTTCCATAAAAACTAAATTTTGCAAAAATTTGCTATAGAAATAAAATCTCGGAAAATTTTTCTATAGAAATAAAATATTGACAAAATGTTCTATAGAAGTACAATTTTGACAAGATTTTCTATAGAAATAAAACATTGACACAATTTTCTATAAAATTAAGATCTTGACAAAATTTTCTATAACAATAAAATCTTGGCAAAATTTTCCATGGAAATAAAATTTTCTATAGAAATAAAATTTTGACAGAATCTTCTATAGACATGAAATTTTGCAAAACATTTCTATAGAAATTAAATTTTGCATTTGACGGATGTGATATGGTATCGAAAATTTAGATCTACAAAGTGGTGCAGGGTATAATATAGTCGGCCCCGCCCGACTTTAGACTTCCCTTACTTGTTTCTTTTAATTTTGACAAAATTTTCTATAAATTTTCTATAAAAAATTTTCTATAGAAATAATATTTTTCAAAAAATTTCTATAGAAATAAAATTTTTCAAAAAATTTCTATAGAAATTAAATTTTGCAACAAATTTCTAGAGAAATTAAATTTTGTAAATATTTTCTATAGAAATAAAATATTGACAAAATTTTCTATAGAAATAAAATTTTGACAAAATTTTCTATAGAAATGAAATTTTGAAAAAATTTTCTATAGAAATAAAATTTTGACAAAATTTTCTATAGAAATAACATTTTGACAAAATTTTCGATAGAAAAAAAAATTACAAAATTTCCTATAGAAATAACATTTTGACAAAATTTTCTATAGAAATAAAATTTTGACACATTTTCTATAGAATTTTTGGGCAAAGCCCTATAGACTGCAAGATGGTTGGATGTACAGCTGTTTCGGAATTACCACATTCCTCATCAGCATCCTCTACTTGCAGCAAAACTATCAACCAATTATCAGAATAAATTCGGGTAATTCACTCAACCCAACGTGAACTACACTTGAACCTCCCGAAAAAGGGTTTGATAGTCGGCTACTGCCTAAACAAATTTGCCAGCATATCTCTTTTCCTTTGCCAAACTCAAATCATCGATTTGTATGTATTTGGCTGGGTTTGTTTTTGAGCGTGCTTCCTCTATCTTCATTCGTTTTGTTTGTTATTGTTGGCTTCTCTTCAATCGTTATTGTTGTTTTTTTGTTTTTTGATCTCAGCTTAAAGCCATGCATTGACTAAACTACAAGTGTAGCTTAACCAACAGAGGAAAAGTATGCTTTTTTGCTGCAAGTAGAGGATGCTGATGAGGAATGTGGTAATTCCGAAACAGCTGTACATCCAACCATCTTGCAGTCTATAGGGCTTTGCCCAAATAAATTTGACAAGCATACTTTTCCTCTGTTGGTTAAGCTACACTTGTAGTTTAGTCAATGCATGGCTTTACGCTGAGATCAAAAAACAAAAAAACAACAATAACGATTGAAGAGAAGCCAATAATAACAAACTAAACGAATGAAGATAGAGGAAGCACGCTCAAAAACAAATCCAGCCAAATACATACAAATCGATGATTTGAGTTTGGCAAAGGAAAAGAGATATGCTGGCAAATTTGTTTAGGCAGTAGCCGACTATCAAACCCTTTTTCGGGAGGTTCAAGTGTAGTTCACGTTGGGTTGAGTGAATTACCCGAATTTATTCTGATAATTGGTTGATAGTTTTGCTGCAAGTAGAGGATGCTGATGAGGAATGTGGTAATTCCGAAACAGCTGTACATCCAACCATCTTGCAGTCTATAGGGCTTTGCCCAAATAAATTTGACAAGCATACTTTTCCTCTGTTGGTTAAGCTACACTTGTAGTTTAGTCAATGCATGGCTTTAAGCTGAGATCAAAAAACAAAAAAACAGCAATAACGATTGAAGAGAAGCCAACAATAACAAACAAAACGAAATAAAATTTTGACAAAATTTTCTATAGAAATAAAATTTTGACAAAACTTCCTATAGAAATAAAATTTTGACAAAACTTCCTATAGAAATAACATTTTGACAAAATTTTCTATAGAAATAAAATTTTGACAAAATTTTCAATAGAGATAAAATTTTGACAAAATTTTCTATAGAAATAAAATGTTGACAAAATTTTCTATAGACATAAAATTTTGCCAAATTTTCTATCGAAATAAAATTTTGACAAAATTTTCTATGGAAATTAAATTTTAACAAAATTTTCAATAGAAATAAAATTTTGACACAATTTTCTATAGAAATAAAATATTAACAAAATGTTCTATAGAAATACAATTTTGACAAGATTTTCTATAGAAATAAAATATTGATACAATTTTCAATAAAAATAAGATCTTGACAAAATTTTCTATAAAAATAAAATCTTGGCAAAATTTTCCATGGAAATAAATTAAATTTTAACAAAATTTCCTATAGATATAACATTTTGACAAAATTTTCTATAGAAATAAAATTTTGACAAAATTTTCTATAGAAATAAAATTTTGACAAAACTTCCTATAGAAATAACATTTTGACAAAATTTTCTATAGAAATAAAATTTTGACAAAATTTTCTATAGAAATAAAATTTTGACAAAATTTTCGATAGAAAAACAAAATTTGACAAAATTTTCGATAGAAAAAAAAATTTTGACAAAATTTTCGATAGAAAAAAAAAATTTTGACAAAATTTTCTATAGAAATAAAATTTTGACAAAATTTTCTATAGAAATAAAATTTTGACAAAACTTTCTATGGAAATTAAAGTTTAACAAAATTTTCAATAGAAATAAAATTTTGACAAAACTTCCTATAGAAATAAAATTTTGACAAAACTTCCTATAGAAATAACATTTTGACAAAATTTTCTATAGAAATAAAATTTTGACAAAATTTTCAATAGAGATAAAA
This sequence comes from Haematobia irritans, assembly GCF_050003625.1. NCBI lineage: Eukaryota > Metazoa > Arthropoda > Insecta > Diptera > Muscidae > Haematobia > Haematobia irritans. The sequence goes on along the minus strand of NC_134397.1, from coordinate 204,410,192 downwards.
TTTTGACAAAATTTTCTATAGAAATAAAATTTTGACAAAATTTTCTATAGACATAAAATTTTTCCATATTTTCTATAGAAATAAAATTTTGACAAAATTTTCTATGGAAATTAAATTTTAACAAAATTTTCAATAGAAATAAAATTTTGACACAATTTTCTATAGAAATAAAATATTAACAAAATGTTCTATAGAAATACAATTTTGACAAGATTTTCTATAGAAATAAAATATTGATACAATTTTCGATAAAAATAAGATCTTGACAAAATTTTCTATAAAAATAAAATCTTGGCAAAATTTTCCATGGAAATAAAATTTTCTATAGAACTAAAATTTTGACAGAATCTTCTATAGACATTAAATTTTGCAAAACATTTCTATAGAAATTAAATTTTGCAAAAATTTTCTACAGAAACAAAATGTTGACAAAATTTTCCATAAAAAATAAAATTTTGCAAAAATTTTCTATAGAAATAAAATTTTGCAAAAAATTTCTTTAGAAATAACATTTTGCAAAAATTTTCTATAGAAGTAAAATCTTTGAAAAATTTTCTATAGAAAATTTTGACAAAATCTTTTATAGACATGAAATTTTGTAAAAATTTTCTATAGAAATTAAAATTTGCAAAAATGTTCTATAGAAATAAAATCTTGACGAAATTTTCTATAGAAATAAAATTTTGACAAGATTTTCTATATTTCTATAAAAGATTTGTTTTTTGCAAAATTTTCTATAGAAATAAAATTTTGCAAAAAATTTGTATAGAAATAAAATTTTGCAAAAATTTTCTATAGAAGTAAAATCTTTGAAAATTTTTCTATAGAAAATTTTGACAAAATCTTTTGTAGACATGCAATTTTGACAAAATCTTTTATAGACATGCAATTTTGCAAAAATTTTCTATAGAAATAAAATTTTAACAAGATTTTCTATGGAAATAAAATATTGACAAAGTTTTCTATAGAAATAAAATCTTGGCAACATTTTCTATGGAAATAAAATTTTCTATAGAAATAAAATTTTGACAAAATCTTCTATAGACATGAAATTTTGCAAAAAAAAAAACTATAGACATGCAATTTTGCAAACAAATTCTATAGAAATAAAATTCTGCAAAAAATTTCTATAGATATAAAATTCTGCTAAAATTTTCTATAGAGATAAAATGTTGATAAAATTTTCCATAGAAACAATTTTTTTTCTTTAGAAATAAAAAACTTTGGCAAACATATTTTATAAAAATAAAATTTAGGACAAATTAAAACTGTCTATAGAATTAGAAATTTTCTATAAAAGTAGAAATAACATGTTGACAAAACTTTCTATAGAAGTAACATTTTGACAAAGTTTTCTATAGAAATAACATTTTGTCAAAACTTTCTATAGAAATAAAATTTCGACATATTATTCTATAGAAATAAAATTTCGACAAAATTTTGCTACAGAAATTTTCTTTAGAAATAAAATTTTGCAAAAATTTTCTATATATATGAAAATCTAAATCAAAAATTTTCTATAGAAATAAAATTTTGATAAAATTTTCTATTGATATGAAATTTTACAAAAAAATTTTATAGAAATAAAAAAAATCCCAGAAGATGGTTAGTGGCACTAACCGAAATATTGGAAATAAATATTAAAACAAATCAATAATCGATTGTTTCTATGACCTCAAGCCGAACAAAATTAATAATCAGAATAATCATAAAATAGGTCAACAACACACAAAAATACGAAATAAAATTTAGCAAAAATTTTCTATAGAAATAAAATTTTGACAACATTTTCTATAGAAATAAAATTTTGAAGAAAAAAAATTCTATAGCCGTACTTTTATTTTTAATTTGTAGAAAATTCTAACCAATCTCCAGTCAACCCAGCACAAACCCCTCGAATTAGAGTGCAATCGAATTTCAAACTCTCTACTTCCATCGATTTGGTATAGCGAGTATTAAGTACCAACACAGAAAATACTAATGGTCAATTTAATAGACAAAGCCAAACAAAACCAAAGTCCATTTGCATTCAGTCACCGTCACTTAATGTGGATGTATTTATCTTGCTTCCTCAACTTAATGTCCACGTGCTGCTCATTAACTTGGAGAATTGCAGTTAAATGACTTAAAAGCACAATTCTGTTTGTGCTCGAGCTCTTTTAATGACCAATTGGACAAATTTCAATAGTGCTTGAATGGAAAGAACGTGTACAGGTCACTTGAAAAAGAGAAATTGCGGTTGTTTTATTTTAATACATGTTTCCATTGGATTATTGGATCTTATAGAGACGATACAAGTTTTGTGAACTAAACTGTACATTCCAGTTACAACGACGATACAGGAAATTATATTCAGCAGCAATGACAAAATTAAGGAATTTCTTGTTGCACCAAAAAAGGAATAAAAGAATTAACCGAAATCAATTGGGATTTTTTAATTGACACAAAAGGTTTATTTTAAAGAATTTTAACTACGAGGAAAAAGGATGTGGTTTTGTAAATATAACACAATGAAGAAAGTTTTTCAATTTGAAAAAAAGCAAGAAAAATATAATTTGTAAAAGTATTCACGAATAGTCTGGTGCAGTATGAAATGCATATAAAGGGGTATCCAATCTGAGGCTTTATTTTGGTATTCAAAGAAATGGGCCATATCGGCCCAAGTTTTGAAATAGCCCCCATATAAGCTGATCTTGACTTTTTGGGCATATACAAACCGCAATTTTTATCATATTGGCCTGGAATTCAAATTCAATTTAAATTGCCGATTTAACTATTAAAACGTATCCTAATTAAAGCAAACGTACACAGAAAAAAGTAAACTTTTTTATAACAAGAACTACGTCGAGCTAAAATTTAATTATATTATACTCCACATTTTGAGATTTCCACAAAGCGTTGCTAAAACCAGGAAAATTTAATGCCCTGGTGTTCTTTTTTAGCTACAACTCACGAAATTACATCCTCTCATAGACAAAAAATTAACTAATAGTAAAGAAAAAATCGTTGGCGCCAAAACATGGTAAAATGGCCATGTTTTGGCACCATACTATAGTTCATTCTTGCTCTTTTTTGGGAATGGGTACGAGCAGTGTCTTTTGCTTAAGTTCATATTGTACGGTCATTGAACTGTGAGACATAGTTAAACAAGTATATACAGCAGTAGGTTCGAATCTTAAATACCCACCAACATGAATCAAATATTATAGTTTACTTTGAAAACTCTTCGTTGTAGCGGATTACTTGTATACCATATAGAAATTCGGGGGTTTGATGACAAATATTCTCCCAAGCAAATCAGTTCAACCAGTACGATTCCCGAAGATAAATTTAACAAGTATATACGGCCGTAAGTTCGGCCAGGCCGAATCTTACGTAACCTCCACCATGGATTGCGTAGAAACTTCTACGAAAGACTGTCATCCACAATCGGATTATGTGTTATCTTAAAACTTCTTAACAACGTTTTCTAAATTGTGAGTAAGTCCATACGTGATATATATTAGACAAAAAAGGTATGTATAGGCAAGTCTACAAATAATTACGAATCGATATGGACTTTTGCACGGTACGTAGAGAGCCAGAATTGAAAAATGGGGGTCGTTTATATGGGGGCTACATAAAATTATGAACTTAATATGGACCAATTTGTGTGTGATTGCGGATCGTTTTATCTGAGGGCTATATATAACTATAGACCGATATGGACCCTGTTAGACATGGTTGTTAACGGTCATATACTAGAACAATGTACCAAATTTCAACTGACTCGGACGAAATTTGCTCCTCCAAGTGGCTCCAAAACTAAATCTCGGGATCGGTTTATATGGGGGCTATATATGATTATGGACTGATATGGACCAATTCTTGCATGGTTGTTAGAAACCATATACTACCACCACGTACCAAATTTAAACCAGATCGGATGAATTTTGCTTCTCCAAAAGGCATCAGAGGTCAAATCTGTGGATCGCTTTATATGGAGGTTATATATAATTATGGACTGATATGAACCAATTCCTGCATGGTTGTTGGATACCATATACTAACATCACGTACCAAATTTCAACAGAATCGGTTGAATTTTGCTCTTCTAAGGGGCTCCGGAGGTCAAATCTGGTGATCGGTTTATATGGGGGCTATATATAATTATGGCCCGATTTCAACCAATTTTTGCATGGGAGTTTGAGGCCATATATTAACACCACGTACCAAATTTCAACTGAATCAGATGAATTTTGGTCTTCCAAGGGCTCCGGAGGTCAAATCTGGTGATCGGTTTATATGGGGGCTATATATAATTATGAACCGATATGGACCAATTTTTGCATGGTTGTTAGAGACCATATACTAACACCATGTACCATATTTCAGCCAGATCGGATGAAATTTGCTTCTCTTAGAGGCCTCGCAAGCCAAATCGTGGGATCGGTTTATATGGGGGCTATATATAATTATGAACCGATATGGACCAATTTTTGCGTGGTTGTTAGAGACCATATACTAACACCATGTACCAAAGTTCAGCCGGATTGGTTGACATTTGCTTCTCTTAGAGGCCTCGCAAGCCAAATCGTGGGATCGGTTTATATGGGGGCTATATATAATTAGGAACCGATATGGACCAATTTTTGCGTGGTTGTTAAAGACCATATACTTACACCATGTACCAATTTTCAGCCGGATTGGATGACATTTGCTTCTCTTAGAGGCCTCACAAGCCAAATTTTGGGGGTCCGTTTAAATGGGGCCTATACGTAAAAGTGGACCGATATGGCTCATTTGCAATACCATCCGACCTACATCAATAACAACTACTTGTGCCAAGTTTCAAGTCGATAGCTTGTTTCGTTCGGAAGTTAGCGTGATTTCAACAGACGGACGGACGGACGGACATGCTCAGATCGACTCAGAATTTCACCACGACCCAGAATATATATACTTTATGGGGTCTTAGAGCAATATTTCGATGTGTTACAAACGGAATGACAAAGTTAATATACCCCCCATCCTATGGTGGAGGGTATAAAAATTCTACCTGCACCTAAAAAAAAGTTTACTTGGATCCAAAGATTTTGACCTTCCTTTAAAGATTTTGGTATTGATTCCGAGTCAAAGATGCGGCTTCTTTAAATCTAGGATCGATAAAATTAAAATTGGAAACAGATCACATTCATCGAATTTTTATTCTCTGTTTGCAATATATTAATAAAGGTATTCATGTACAAAGAAATTCCAGTTTCAAAATCCAAACTATGCCAAGTACTTCAAAGTAAAAACTGTTTTCTTAATGCTAAAAAAAAATTTAAACCAAAGATGCAAATCCTTAAAATAAGTCTTAACCTATATTTGAAGCATTTTTATCTTAAATTTAAAAATTCAATATGTCAGTTGAGTTAGAGACGATTTCTTTAAATTAAAAATGTTTTCTATATTTTAAGGAACATTTGCCTTACTTCAAAGATCTACAACTTCAACAGAGGGATGCAAAATTTCAAGATTTGTGTCCTAAATGTAATGAAAACAATTTTTGAAGCAAGGATTATAAACTTTCTTTTAATTAAAATGTCATTATTTTAAAGAGTTTTGTCCTTAGCATTGCGTAAATTTCGAGTCCTAAAATTTAACGTGCATAATCTTCCATATTAGGTCAATATTTTTTCAGTGTATGATGACTCGATCCGATTCTGGATTTGAAAGAACCAATTTTGTTTGAGTTTTAGAGAAATCGCAAACATATTGTGTAAATGATGAAATAATGTCTTGATTTGAAATCTGTAGACTTTTTCCGACACTATTTAAATGATTACGAGGAGTAAAATCTGGAAATTGTACTTTCAGTTTGAAGCAATTTTCATGATCAGTGCGCCTGTTATACACTGAATGAAGAGTTTTCCTTTCTGAGGAAAGAAATTTTAGACAAGCAATGTTTTCTTTTGACACCAATTTTAGAGAAAATCGTTGAATCGCTTATCAAAAATTCGGATTCATTTGCTCTAAATTAAAATACTTTATACGAAAGGGGAATTTCATTTGTCTAATTTCATTCCGGAGCAAAATATTTTTTCTTTGGGTGTATCCTCAAGAAGTTAAATCGGTCTATATCAATGCCTTACCAAATGGATCGGTAAAAATAAATGCGATACAAATTTTTGAGGGTCTAAAATACCAGTATAACTATTTACATTTTCGGGCAAATCGGATAAAAACTACGGTTTCTAGAAACCCTAGGAGTTAAATAGGGAGATCGGTCTATTTGGGGGCTATACACTGAAAAAAATATTGTCGTGAGGTCAAAGATTTCATGTCTTTAAAATACGAATGCAAATTTTGCTTAGCATAGAAGACGAATTTCTCTAATATAAAGTTTTTTTCCTTGTCCAAAAGTCGATAAACTTTTCAATGAAGTTGTATTGTCCTTATAACTAAGTGATTTACCTTAAAAATGGGTATCATAACATGAAAGAAAAAACGTTTGGGCTAAGGTCAACTTGACTTTAATAATTCAGAAAAATTCTTTAAATTTAATGAAATTGTCTTTAAATTTGTTGTCATTTTGCGTCTTTACTACAAAGTAAAAAATTGTTCAAATATAGGATATGTTTTTCAACACTTTATTTTAAAGACGTATTTTACTTGAAACATAACATAATTTCTACTGGAAATCGAGTCTTAATTTGGAAAATAAAGTTGTCGTTGACTCGTTTTTAAAGGACTTTGATAGCATATGAAGAAAAAAAGCTGAAAAAGCGAAAACTTAAAATTCGCTTCCTAGAAGCAAGTACACAAACCCAAATTTAAAAGAGAATTGTGTCTTAAAAGTATCCTTACTTGTATTCTCCGCTTCTTTGGCTCGGAATCAATACCAAATTTTTTAAAGTAAAGACAAAATTTTTGGAACCGGGCATGCTTTTTTTTCAGTGTACCAAAACATGGGTCGACACACACCATATTCGACTGACATATTTGTGGTCAGCCGAATTCTAGAAGTCCTAGAAATAAATCCGGGAGGTAGATATATATGGGGGCTATACCAAAACATGGACCGATCTACCCCAATTTCGGCACACCTATATGTGGTCATAAAATTCTTCTAGATTTCGGATAATACATACAGTTCCTAGAAGCCCGAGAAATAAAATCGGGATATTGGTCTATATGGGGCCTATACCAAAACATAGACCGATACGGACCATTTTCGACACACCAATGTATGGTCTTACCTCTAGATTTTCAATTTCAGTAAAATCGGATAGAAAATACCGTTTCTAGACGCCCAAGAAGCGATATCGGCACAAATAAGTCTGCCAACGATGGTGTGTATCGGCTCAAATTTTGGTATTTACCTCATATAGACCGATAACCTGATTTGAACTCTTGAGCGTGTACACATCCCAATTTTTAACCGATTTGACTGAAATTCAAAATCTAGAATTGAAACGATTTCGACCTTCAAACGCTCCAATAACGTCATATAATAGTCACTGTTGATGGTTTTTCCCTTCTCAAGATAATCGATAAAAACTTTTCCATGCGCATCCCAAAAAAACAGAGGTCATTACTTTGCCAGCGGAATTTTGAGTCTTTCCACGTTTCGTAGACGGTTCACCGGTCGCTGTCCACTCAGCCGACTGTCGATTGGACTCAGGAGTGTAGTGATGGAGCCAGGTTTCATCCATTGTCACATATCGACGGAAAAACTCGGGTGTATTACGAGTTAACAGCTGCAAACACCGCTCAGAATCATCAACACGTTGTTGTTTTTGGTCAAATGTGAGCTCGCGCGGCACCCATTTTGCACAGAGCTTCCGCATACCCAAATATTGATGAATGATGTGACCAACACGTTCCTTTGATATCTTTATGGCCTCTACTATCTCGACCAACTTCATTTTACGGTCATTCAAAATCATTTTGTGGATTTTTTTGATGTTTTCGTTGGTAACCACCTCTTTCGGGCGTCCACTGCGTTCACCGTCCTCCGTGCTCATTTCACCACGCTTGAATTTTGATTACCAATAAATTTTTGTTGATTTCCCTGGGGAAACTCATTTCCGGAAACTCATAATCAAGCCAAGTTTTTGCTTCCACCATATTTTTTTTTTTTCTTCAGAAAACAGTATTTTATCAAAACACGAAATTCCTTTTTTCCATTTTTATACCCTGCGCCACACTGTGGAACAGGGTATTATAAGTTAGTGCATATATTTGTAACACCCAGAAGGAGACGAGATAGACACATGGTATCTTTGGCAATACTGCTCGGGGTGGTTCCCTGAGTCGATATAACCATGTCCGTCTGTCCGTCCGTCTGTCTGTGAACACATTTTTGTGATCAAAGTCTAGGTCGCAGTTTACGTCTAATCGACTTCAAATTTGGCACATGTTCCTGTTTTGGGTCAGAATAGAACCCTATAGATTTTGGAAGAAATCGGTTCAGATTTAGATATAGCTCCCATATATATCTTTTGCCCGATATAGACTTATATGGCCCCAGAAGCCAGAGTTTAGGCCCAAATTGGTTGAAATTTTGCACATGGAGTACGATTAGTAGTGTGCTAAATTTTATTGAAATCGGTTCAGATTTAGATATAGCTTCCATATATATCTTTCGCCCGATATTGACTAATATGGTCCTAGAAGCCAGAGTTTTAGCCCAATTTGGTTGAAATTTTGCACTAGAAGTACAATAAGTAGTGTAGTTATGTGTGCCAAATTTGGTTGAAATCGGTTCAGATTTAGATATAGCTCCCATATATATCTTTCGCCCGATATGGACTAATATGGTCCTAGAAACCAGAGGTTTGGCCCAATTTGATTGAAATTTTGCACTAGGAGTACAACTAGTAGTGTAGCAAAGTGTGCCAAATTTGATTGAAATCGGTTCAGATTTAGATATAGCTCCCATATATAGCTTTCGCCCGATTTACACTCATATGACCACAGAGGCCATTTTTTTACTGCGATTTAGTTGAAATTTTGCACAGGGAGTATAATAAGCATTGTTGCCATGCGTGCCAAATTTGGTTGAAATCGGTTCAGATTTAGGTATAGCTCCCATATATATGTTTTTCTGATTTCGACAAAAATGGTCAAAAAATTTAAAAGAGAATTGTGTCTTAAAAGTATCCTTACTTGTATTCTCCGCTTCTTTGGCTCGGAATCAATACCAAATTTTTTTAAAGTAAAGACAAAATCTTTGGAACCGGGCATGCTTTTTTTTCAGTGTACCAAAACATGGGTCGACACACACCATATTCGACTGACATATTTGTGGTCAGCCGAATTCTAGAAGTCCTAGAAATAAATCCGGGAGGTAGATATATATGGGGGCTATACCAAAACATGGACCGATCTACCCCAATTTCGGCACACCTATATGTGGTCATAAAATTCTTCTAGATTTCGGATAATACATACAGTTCCTAGAAGCCCGAGAAATAAAATCGGGATATCGGTCTATATGGGGCCTATACTAAAACATAGACCGATACGGACCATTTTCGACACACCAATGTATGGTCTTACCTCTAGATTTTCAATTTCAGTAAAATCGGATAGAAAATACCGTTTCTAGACGCCCAAGAAGCGATATCGGCACAAATAAGTCTGCCAACGATGGTGTGTATCGGCTCAAATTTTGGTATTTACCTCATATAGACCGATAACCTGATATGAACTCTTGAGCGTGTATATATATATATATATATATATATATATATATATATATATATATATATATATATATATATATATATATATATATATATATATATATATATATATATATATATATATATATATATATATATATATATATATATATATATATATATATATATATATATATATATATATATATATATATATATATATATATATATATATATATATATATATATATATATATATATATATATATATATATATATATCCCCCAACACATTTGACGGATGTGATATGGTATCGAAAATTTAGATCTACAAAGTGGTGCGGGGTATAATATAGTCGGCCCCGCCCGACTATAGACTTTCCTTACTTGTTTTTACAATAACAAAAGTTGCTTCACAAAAGACGCTCTATCTCACAAACTAATTGACTTGCAGACGTCAAATTTTGACACGAATCATTTGAAGGTTGGTACTATATAAAAATAATATGCATTTAATACTAGCGACGCCATCTATGTGTCAGACCGGGGACTTATCAGTCAACCTGTTATGGTCCTACCTCTAGATTTTCAATTTCAGTCAAATCGGATAGAAAACAACATTTCTAGACGCCCAAGAAGCGATATCGGCACAAATAAGTCTGCCAACGATGGTGTGTATCGGTTCAAATTTTGGTATTTACCTCATATAGACCGATAACCAGATTTGAACTCTTGAGCGTGTACACATCCCAATTTTTATCCGATTTGACCGCATGCAGGGCTTATCGATCAATTTTGATAAAATTTTGTTATAAGAGATATTTTTGAACAAGCACGCCAAGTTCTATCCAGCAAGGATCATCATTGCGGATTTGGCAGCGAAGACAAAATTTCAAATATCCGAGGTGACCAACCTTCAACGCCAACAGGCCATTCCGTTGAACTACTAAGGACCCAGAAACTTGCAAACTTACAGGTCAACACCTCAGCTTTCACACAAAGAAAATTTTGTTCATATCTTTATCCGATCAAAAGTTGCAGAATTATTTCCAAAAATAAACGATTCAGCATCACTAAAGGGTGATACGGTCAAAATTTGGTCAAGGGAAAACGCGTGTAAATCGGTGAAATTGTTTATTTAAAAAATCAAATTAAATTTCTTTTTCAAGTTCAATTAGTATAAAATTCAGGAAAAATATTCAGTTAGACTTTCGCTTTTCCAAATCCGAATTGCCGGGCCTCACGCTTGACACCTGCCATCAGATTTTGTACAGCCACTTTGTCCACCTTCTTCGCCGCAGAAAGCCAGTTTGCCTTGAACTGCTGCTCGTCCTTAGCAGTTTTTTGGTCTTCTTTAGGTTCCGCTTGACAATAGCCCAGTATTTCTCAATTGGGCGGAGCTCTGGCGTGTTGGGAGGGTTCTTGTCCTTGGTAACCACCTGCACGTTGTTGGCGGCGTACCACTCCATGGCCTTTTTACCGTAATGGCAAGATGCCAAATCCGGCCAAAACAGTACGGAGCAACCGTGTTTCTTCAGGAAAGGCAGTAGACGTTTATTCAAACACTCTTTCACGTAAATTTCTTCGTTGACAGTCCCGGAAGCGATGAAAATGCTGCTTTTCAAGCCACAGGTGCAGATGGCTTGCCAAACCAGATATTTCTTTGCGAACTTTGACAGTTTTATGTGATTGAAAATATCTGCTACCTTTCCCCTTCCTTTTGCCGTATAAAACTCCTGTCCCGGAAGCTGCTTGTAGTCGGCTTTGACGTAGGTTTCGTCGTCCATTACCACGTAGTCAAACTTCGTCAGCATCGTCGTGTACAGCCTCCGGGATCGCGCTTTGGCCAAACCAGATATTTCTTTGCGAACTTTGACAGTTTTATGTGCTTGAAAATATCTGCTACCTTTCCCCTTCCTTTTGCCGTATAAAACTCCTGTCCCGGAAGCTGCTTGTAGTCGGCTTTGACGTAGGTTTCGTCGTCCATTACCACGTAGTCAAACTTCGTCAGCATCGTCGTGTACAGCCTCCGGGATCGCGCTTTGGCCGTCGTATTTTGTTTATCATCGCGATTTGGAGTCACTACCTTCTTGTAAGTCGATAGTCCGGCTCGTTTTTTTGGCTCGATGCACGGTTGTAGACGATACACCCAGCTTATTTGCGGCATCTCGGAGAGAGAGGTTAGGGTTTCGCTTAAAACTACCGGCAACTCTCTTTGTGGTCTCAGCGGCTTCCGGTTTTCGATTTCCCCCCGATCCAGACTTCCTGGCTGTCGACAAACGTTCCCCAAACACTTTAATTACATTTGTAACGGTTGATTTGGCAACTTTTAGCGATTTTGCCAGCTTTGCGTGCGAGTAGCTCGGATTTTCGCGATGCGCGAGCAAAATTTTGATACGCTGCTCTTCTTGCTTGGACGGCATTTTGACAACTGAAGAGTGAATTCCAAAATCAAAATAGGAGCAACATTCTACACACACACACCTTCAAAATGAGGGGTGTTCAGGTTTTTTAAATGCAAAATTGAAAGAAATACGTCAAGTTTATATTGACCAAATTTTGACCGTATCACCCTTTATGCGGCGACTGACCTATTTGGCAAGTAAACCTGATTATTTTGTTTGATCACAAATTGCTGAATTTCACGCTGAAAAGGGAGAGCGTGATCAACCAACACAATGTGGGGATTGTATGGATACTCATTGCTATTATTACCAAAAAAAAAAAAAAAAAAACTTAAACCCTCCTTGGCTTATAGGAAAAATAAAAACTTTTTTTAACAATAAATTTTGGTTTGAGACCAAGCTTACACAAAGTGCTCAAAACCAAGCACGCATGGTCATGAATACTTGCTAAGTCGCGTATTTGTTTGTGCTGGTTGTATGTTACATATGCTAGCAAAGTTCATGATGTATTTTCTGGTGAATTATATAAAGTAATTTAAAATTTTTTTCTGACTATATATTTACCTTTGAAGACGAATGGCCCATGAAATTTCTCGTAAAAGGAAATATTTTTTGTTTTTTAATTTTGACGACACTTTACTTAGAAAATAGGTATATTTTGAATATGAATTCGCAAGAAAAACTTATTTTTAGCGAGCGGTTAATTCTTCGTCGTCAAAGTGTTAATAATAATATAATATTTTTTCTGCCTTTGTCGTTTGACAAGGCTCAAAAATTTCGTTTGGGAGGAAAGAATAATTTTTAATTATATATATATAACGCAGGATTTATTAATTGCAGGATTTATTAATTGCAGGATTTATTAATATTATTATCTCAATTGAACTTCACTTCGTTTCAATGCATCTTCCGGAAATAATTATGTGAGTAAATTCAATTAAAACCATCATTTATTTGCTATAACAATAATAATTATTGTTGGCGAAAATCATGCACTTAACCGAATCCAAGTTAACGCATCAATTAAATTTTGACATTGCATGAAATTCAGTCATACTCACACTCAAACACATTGCTCACAAGGATGCAGCATAAATAAAATAAATAATTTATAAAAGAGATTATTCATTTGAATTATCAATGGCAAATTGTATGGGGTGTGGTGGGTGATACGAGTGTTAATCCTCTGCCATACACCCGCTTCCTTACCACCAATACCTTGATAGCCTTCATCTCAATGGTGTCAAATTATTCAAATATAACAAACGTGTATATCACACATAAATAATCACAGGATATAAAGGATATTGATACGCTGCACAGCATAGCATAAAACCTGCATAATTAAGCCACCATAATACAAAGATAATATAACCTTATCCGTTGCCTATCCACATTTTTCCCGCCCCCCATATCACACATGGGCACGCACATACACCCACACACAGAATAAACCATCATAAAGTGGTCAGCGCAATTTTGTGAAAATTTAAAAATGTGACATAAACATCCTTTATTTTGGCGGCGACAACTTGTGAATAAATTTACCAATAATGGTACATTCATGTTTATGGTTGCTGAATTGTGGCCTTTGGGCTAATCAAAGTTGTGTTTAGAAATTGTTTAAATTAAACAATAAAATCGTATACACATGTTCGTGGGTTATAGGATAATTGCAGCACACACACAACTCTCCACAATTTTTCAAAATTAATTAAATCAATAATGTGGCAGTGTAAGCACAGCAGAGATAGTTTGGCAAAAACTACGACATATTTAACATACGAGGTTGGAATAAAAATTAACCATTATTTATTTATTTATTTTTTTTTTTTTGTCAAAAAAGATTTTATTTATTCTTCGATAACTATGTTATCTTATCGCCTTCAA